>NC_069708.1:54314136-54566645 GCF_023699985.2 Odocoileus virginianus | reverse complement strand
ATAAAATTAATGCCTGTGTGTGTGTGTATGTGTGTGTGTAGTAGAGAATTAATGCCTGTTTGTGTGAGTGTGTATAGAATTAAAGCCTGTGTGTGTGTTTGTGTCTAGTATAGAATTAATACCTGTGTGTGTGTGTGTGTGTGTAGTATAAAATTAATACCTGTGTGTGTGTGTTTGTGTAGGATAGAATATTAACTGTGTGTGTGTGTGTAGTATTGAATTAACGCCTGTGTGTCTGTGTCGTATAAAATTACCACCTGTGTGTGTGTGTGTGTTTGTGTGCAGTATTGAAATAACGCCTGTGTGTGTGTGTGTGTGTGGTATAGAATTAATGCCTGTGTGTGTGTGTGTAGTATAGAATTAATGCCTGTGTGTGTGTGTGTAGTATAGAATTAATACCTGTGTGTGTGTGTGTGTGTGTGTAGTATATAATTAATGCCTCTGTGTGTGTGTGTGTGTAGTATAGAATTAACGCCTCTGTGTGTGTAGTATAGAATTAACGCCTGTGTGTGTGTGTGGGAAGAGGCAGAGCCGACCTAGGATCAGAGTGGGCCTCTTGCTCTCCCTGCTCCCCTGAGGCAGCTGGGGCAAAGACGGCTTGGGCATCCACCCCGTTGCTCCCCTCTTCCCTCTGCCAGAAGGCTCTGCGCACTGAGTTGTTGCACTGTAGAGACAGCCCCTGCCAGCACATCCACTCGCATTAGGCCTCAACGGAGGCCTAGGCTCAGGGGAAAGGCCTAAGCGGGGCTGAGCCTGGGGGGGTGCCCGGGCATGTCTGAACACACTCCCCACAGCATGTCCCTTCATGGGGCAGTACCCCTGGATTCCACGAAGGCCTGGGCAAATCTGACCAAGGACAGGGGCCTTGTTGGATTCTTCTTCTTGGCCTGTGGGGCCTCTGAGCAGAACCGGCCCTCTCCCTCTGGAAGACCTCCCCGGCTGCTTCCAAGGGCCGGTTTGCAAGCACTCTGGCCGGCTGTTCCCTCAAGCCACGCACTCTGCTCTCAAACACAGGAGAAAAGCGCTTTGGGGTGGTCCTCTCTCAGGGCCAATGGACCTCTGCCTGGGGACCAGCTCGGGGGTCCACACTCCCAGGCCAAGGCCCAACTCCATGCACACGTCTGTTCCTGCCCCCTGCCCCTTCAGAGAGCTCGGCTGAGCCAGAGAGCTGTCTGAGCCAGAGTCTGTCAGGCAGCCCAGCTCCCCCAGCAGCCTGGGTGGGAAGAGGCAGAGCTAGGATCACAGTGGGCCTCTTGCTCTCCCTGCTCCCCTGAGGCAGCTGGGGCAAAGACGGCTTGGGCATCCACCCCGTTGCTCCCCTCTTCCCTCTGCCAGAAGGCTCTGCCTCCTGGGACGTTGCAGTGTGGAGACAGCCCCTGCCAGCACCTTCCCACCCAGTAGGCCTCAGCTGAGGCCTAGGCCCAGGGGAAAGGCCCTAGCGGGGCTGAGTTTGGGTAGGTGCCCGTGCATGTCTGGACACACTCCCTGCAGCCTGCCCCTTCATGGGGCAGTACCCCTGCACGCCACAAAGGCCTGGGCAAGGCTGGCCAAGGGCAGGGGCCTCGCTGGGTTGTGCCTCTGGCCTGTGGGGCCTCCCAGCAGAACCGGCCCTCTCCCTCTGGCAGACCTCCCCGCCTGCCTCCAAAGGCCGTTTTGGAAGCACTCTGGCCGGCTGTTCCTGCCAGAGGCGCACTCTCGTCTCAAACTCGGGAAAAAAGCGCTTTGGGGTGGTCCTCTCTCCGGGCCCATGGCCCCGAGCCTGGGGACCAGCTCGGGGGTCCACACTCCCAGGCCAAGGCCCAACTCCATGCACACGTCTGTTCCTGCCCCCTGCCCCTTCAGAGAGCTCGGCTGAGCCAGAGTCTGTCAGGCAGCTCCCTGGCAGCCCAGCAGCACCGCCTGTGTTGGAAGGGGCAGAGCCGACCTAGGGTCACAGTGGGCCACTTGCTCTCCCTGCTCCCCTGAGGCAGCTGGGGCAAAGAGGGCTTGGGCATCCACCCCGTTCTCCCCTCTTCCCTCTGCCAGAAGGCTCTGCCCCATGGGCTTTTGCATTGTAGATACAGCCCCTGCCAGCACATCCACTCCCAGTAGGACTCAACGGAGGCCTAGGCCCAGGGGAAAGGCCCAAGCGGGGCTGAGCATGGGGAGGCGCCCGGGCATGTCTGGACACACTACCCACAGCCTGTCCCTTCATGGGGCAGAACTCCTGGATGCCACAAAGGCCTGCCCAAAGGTGACCAAGGACAAGTGCCAGGCTGTATTCTTCCTCTTGGCCTGTGGGGCCTCTGAGCAGAACCAGCCCTCTCCCTCTGGAAGACCTCCCCGCCTGCCTCCAAAGGCCGGTTTGCAAGCACTCAGGCCGGCTTTTCCCACAAGCCGCGCACTCTGCACTCAAACTCAGGAGAAAACCGCTTTGGGGTGGTCCTCTTTCAGGGCCCTTGGCCCTGAGCCTGGGGACCAGCTAGGGGGTCCACACTCCAAGGCCAAGGCAGAACTACATGCACACGTCTCTTCCTGCCCCCTGCACCTTCAGAGAGCTTGGCTGAGCCAGAGTCTGTCAGGCAGCTCCCTGGCAGCCCAGCATCTCCGCCTGGGTGGGAAGAGGCAGAGCCGACCTAGGGGCACATTGGGCCTCTTGCTCTCCCTGCTGCCCTGAGGCTACTGGGCCAAAGAGGGTTTGGGAATCCACCACCTTTCTCCCATCTTCCCTCTGCCAGAAGGCTCTGCCCCTGGGCTATTGCAGTATGGTGACAGCCCCTGCCAGCACATCCACTCCCAGTAGACCTCAAAAGAGGCCTAGGCCCAGGAGAAAGGCCCTAGAGGGGCTGAGTAGGGGTAGGTGCCCGTGCATGTCTGGACACACTCCCTGCAGCCTGCCCCTTCATGGGGCAGTACCCCTGGACGCCACGAAGGCCTGGGCAAGGCTGGCCAAGGGCAGGGGCCTCGCTGGGTTGTGCCTCTGGCCTGTGGGGCCTCCCAGCAGAACCGGCCCTCTCCCTCTGGCAGACCTCCCCGCCTGCCTCCAAAGGCCGGATTGCAAGCACTCTGGCCGGCTGTTCCCGCAAGCCACGCACTCTGCTCTCAAATCCGGGAGAAAAGTGCTTTGGGGTGGTCCTCTCTCCGGGCCCATGGCCCTGAGCCTGGGGACCAGCTCGGGGGTCCACACACCCAGGCCAAGGCCCAACTCCATGCACACGTCTGTTCCTGCCCCCTGCCCCTTCAGAGAGCTCGGCTGAGCCAGAGTCTGTCAGGCAGCTCCCTGGCAGTTCCAGCAGCACCGCCTGTGTGGGAAAGGGCAGAGCCGACCTAGGGGCACAGTTGGCCTCTTGCTCTCCCTCTTGCCCTGAGGCTGTTGGGCCAAAGAGAGTTTGGGAATCCACCACATTCTCCCATCTTCCCTCTGCCAGAAAGGCTCTGCCCCCTGGGCTATTGCAGTGTAGAGACAGCCCCTGCCAGCACATTTACTCCCAGTAGGCCTCAAAAGACGCCTAGACCCAGGGGAAAGGCCCAAGAGGGGCTGAGCCTGGGGAGGCGCCCGGGCATGTCTGGACACACTCCCCACAGCCTGTCCCTTCATGGGGCAGTACCCCTGGATGCCAGGAAGGCCTGAGTAAAGCTGACCAAGGACAGGGGCCTGGCTGGATTCTACCTATTGTCCTGTTGGGCCTCTGAGCAGAACCGGCCCTCTCCGTCTGGAAGACTTCCCCGCCTGCCTCCAAGGCCGGTTTGCAAGCACTCTGGCCGGCTGTTCCCGCAAACCATGCACTCTGTTCTGAAACCCGGGAGAAAAGTGCTTTGGGCTGGTCCTATCTCAGGCCCGTGGCCCTGTGCCTGGGGATCAGCTAGGGGGTCCACACTAACAGGCCAAGGCAGAATCACATGCACACATCTGGTCCTGCCCCTTGCACCTTCACAGAGCTCGGCTGAGCCAGAGTCTGTCAGGCAGCTCCCTGGCAACCCCAGCAGCTCCGCCTGGGTGGGAAGAGGCAGAGCCGACCTAGGATCACAGTGGGCCTCTTGCTCTCCCTGCTCCCCTGAGGCAGCTGGGGCAAAGACGGCTTGGGCATCCACCCCGTTTCTCCCCTCTTCCCTCTGCCAGGAAGGCCTGGGCAAGGCTGGCCAAGGGCAGGGGCCTCGCTGGGTTGTGCCTCTGGCCAGTGGGGCCTCCCAGCAGAACCGGCCCTCTCCCTCTGGCAGACCTCCCCGCCTGCCTCCAAAGGCCGTTTTGGAAGCACTCTGGCCGGCTGTTCCTGCCAGCGGCGCACTCTGGTCTCAAACTCGGGAGAAAAGCGCTTTTGGGTGGTCCTCTCTCAGGGCCCATAGCCCTGAGCATAGGGACCAGCTAGGTGGTCCACATTCCCACGCCAAGGCAGATCTACATGCACACGTCTGTTCCTGCCCCCTGCACCTTTAGAGAGCTCGGCTGAGCCAGAGTCTGTCAGGCAGATCCTTGGAAGCTCCAGGAGCACAACCTGTGTTAGAAGGGGCAGAGCTGACCTAGGGGCACAGTGGGCCTCTTGATCTCCCTCCTGCCCTGAGGCTGCTGGCCCAAAGTGTCTTTGGGCATCCACCAACTTTCTCCCATCTTCCCTCTGCCAGAAGGCTCTGCCTCCTGGGCTGTTGCAGTGTGAAGACAGCCCCTGCCAGCACCTTCCCACCCAGTAGGCCTCAATTGAGGCCTAGGCCCAGGGGAAAGGCCCTAGCGGGGCTGAGTTTCGGTAGGTGCCTGGGCAAGTCTGGACACACTACACACAGCCTGCCCCTTCGTGGGGCAGTACCCCTGCACGCCACAAAGGCCTGGGCAAGGCTGGCCAAGGGTAGGGACCTGGCTGGGTTCTGCCTCTGGCCAGTGGGGCCTCTGAGCAGAACCGGCCCTCTCCCTCTGGAAGACCTCCCCAGGTGTTTCCAAGGCCGGTTTGCAAGCACTCTGGCCGGCTGTTCCCTCAAGCCACGCACTCTGCTCTCAAACACAGGAGAAAAGCGCTTTGGGGTGGTCCTCTCTCAGGGCCAATGGCCCTGAGCCTGGGGACCAGCTAGGGGGTCCACACTCCCAGGCCAAGGCAGAACCACATGCACACGTCTGTTCCTGCCCCCTGCACCTTCAGAGAGCTCGGCTGAGCCAGAGTCTGTCAGGCAGCTCCCTGGCAGCCCCAGCAGCTCCGCCTGGGTGGGAAGAGGCAGAGCCAACCTAGGATCACAGTGGGCCTCTTGCTCTCCCTGCTCCCCTGAGGCAGCTGGGGCAAAGACGGCTTGGGCATCCACCCCGTTGCTCCCCTCTTCCCTCTGCCAGAAGGCTCTGCCTCCTGGGCTGTTGCAGTGTGGAGACAGCCCCTGCCAGCACCTCCCTCCCAGTAGGCCTCAACTGAGGCCTAGGCCCAGGGGAAAGGCCCTAGCGGGGCTGAGTTGGGGTAGGTGCCCGTGCATGTCTGGACACACTCCCTGCAGCCTGCCCCTTCGTGGGGCAGTAGCCCTGGATGCCAGGAACGGCCTGGGCAAGCTGGCCAAGGGCAGGGGCCTCGCTGGGTTGTGCCTCTGGCCTGTGGGGCCTCCCAGCAGAACCGGCCCTCTCCCTCTGGCAGACCTCCCCGCCTGCCTCCAAAGGCCGTTTTGGAAGCACTCTGGCCGGCTGTTCCCGCAAGCCGCACACTCTGCTCTGAAACCCGGGAGAAAAGCGCTTTGGGGTGGTCCTCTCTCAGGGCCCATGGCCCTGAGCCTGGGGACCAGCTAGGGGGTCCACACTCCCAGGCCAAGGCAGAACCACATGCACACGTCTCTTCCTGCCCCCTGCACCTTCAGAGAGCTCGGCTGAGCCAGAGTCTGTCAGGCAGCTCCTTCACAGCTCCAGCATCACCGCCTGTGTTGGAAGGGGCAGAGCCAACCTAGGGGCACAGTGGGCCTCTTGCTCTCCCTGCTGCCCTGAGGCTGCTGGGCCAAAGAGGGCTTGGGCATCCACCACCTTTCTCCCATCTTCCCTCTGCCAGAAGGCTCTGCCCCCTGGGCTATTGCAGTGTGGAGACAGCCCCTGCCAGCACATCCACTTCCAGTAGGCCTCAAAAGAGGCCTAGACCCAGCAGAAAGGCCCAAGAGGGGCTGAGCCTGAGGAGACGTTCGGGCATGTCTGTACACACTCACCACAGCCTGTCCCTTCATGGGGAGTACCCCTGGATGCCAGGAAGGCCTGGGCAAAGCTGACCAAGGACAGGATCCTGGCTGGTTTCTACCTATTGGCCTGTGGGGCCTCTGAGCAGAACCGGCCCTCTCCCTCTGGAAGACCTCCCCACCTGCTTCCAAGGCCGGTTTGCAAGCACTCTGGCCGGCTGTTCCCGCAAGCCGCGCACTCTGCTCTGAAACCCAGGAGAAAAGCGCTTTGAGTTGGTTCTCTCTCAGGGCCCGTGGCCCTGAGCCTGGGGATCAGCTAGGGGGTCCACACTAACAGGCCAAGGCAGAACCACATGCACACATCTGGTCCTGCCCCTTGCACATTCACAGAGCTCGGCTGAGCCAGAGTCTGTCAGGCAGCTCCCTGGCAGCCCCAGCAGCTCCGCCTGGGTGGGAAGAGGCAGAGCCGACCTAGGATCACAGTGGGCCTCTTGCTCTCCCTGCTCCCCTGAGGCAGCTGGGGCAAAGAGGGCTTGGGCATCCACCCCGTTGCTCCCCTCTTCCCTCTGCCAGAAGGCTCTGGCCCTTACGATGTTGCAGTGTGGAGACAGCCCCTGCCAGCACCTTCCCTCCCAGTAGGCCTCAACTGAGGCCTAGGCCCAGGGTAAAGGCCCTAGTGGGACTGAGTTTGGGTAGGTTCAAGGGCATGTGTGGACACACTCCCCGCAGCCTGCCCCTTCATGGGGCAGTACCCCTGGATGCCAGGAAGGCCTGGGAAAAGCTGACCAACGACAGGGGCCTGGCTGGATTCTACCACTTGGCCTGTGAGGCCTCTGAGCAGAACCGAGCCTCTTCCTCTGGAAGACCTCCCCGGATGCTCCCAAGGGCCGGTTTGGAAGCACTCTGGCCGGCTGTTCCCTCAAGCCGCGCTCTCTGCTCTCAAACACAGGAGAAAAGCGCTTTGGGGTGGTCCTCTCTCAGGGCACATTGCCCTGACCCTGGGGAACAGCTAGGGGCTCCACACTCCCAGGCCAAGGCAGAACCCCATGCACACGTCTGTTCCTGCCACCTGCCCCTTCAGAGAGCTCGGCTGGGCCAGAGTCTGTCAGGCAGCTCCCTGTCAGCCCCAGCAGCTCCGCCTGGGGGGGAAGAGGCAGAGCCGACCTAGGATCACAGTGGGCCTCTTGCTCTCCCTGCTCCCCTGAGGCAGCTGGGGCAAAGACGGCTTGGGCATCCACCCCGTTGCTCACCTCTTCCCTCTGCCAGAAGGCTCTGCCTCCTGGGACGTTGCAGTGTGGAGACAGCCCCTGCCAGCACCTTCCCTCCCAGTAGGCCTCAGCTGAGGCCTAGACCCAGGGGAAAGGCCCTAGCGGGGCTGAGTTTGGGGTAGGTGCACGGGCATGTCTAGACACTCTCCGCCGCCTGCCCCTTCCTGGGGCAGTACCCCTGGATGCCAGGGAGGCCTGGGAAAGGCTGGCCAAGGGCAGGGCCTTGCTTGGGTATGCCTCTTGCCTGTGGGGCCTTTGAGCAGAACCGGTCCTCTCCGTTAGGAAGACCTCCCCGCCTGGCTCCAATGGCCGGTTTGCAAGCACTCTAGCCGGCTATTCCGGAAAGCTGCGCACTCTTGTCTCAAAATCAGGAGAAAAGTGCTTTGGGTGGTCCTCTCTCCGGGCCCATGGCCCCGAGCCTGGGGACCAGCTCGGGGGTCCACACTCCCAGGCCAAGGCCCAACTCCATGCACACGTCTGTTCCTGCCCCCTGCCCCTTCAGAGAGCTCGGCTGAGCCAGAGTCTGTCAGGCAGCTCCCTGGCAGCCCCAGCAGCTCCGCCTGGGTTAGAAGGGATGGAGCCGACCTAGGATCACAGTGGGCCTCTTGCTCAATCTCCTGCCCTGAGGCTGCTGGGCCAAACGGTGCTTGGGAATCCACCAACTTTCTCCTATCTCCCCTCTGCCAGAAGCCTCTGCCCCCTGGGCTTTTGCAGAGTGGAGACAGCCCCTGCCAGCACATCCACTCCCAGTAAGCCTCAACGGAGGCCTAGACCCAGGGGAAAGGCCCAAGCGGGGCTGAGCCTGGGGAGGCGCCCGGGCATGTCTGGACACACTCCCCACTGCCTGTCCCTTCATGGGGCTGTGCCCCTGGATGCCAGGAAGGCCTGAGCAAAGCTGAGCAAGGCCAGGGTCCTTGCTGGATTCTACCTCTTGGCCTGTGGGGCCTCTGAGCAGAACCGGCCCTCTCCTTCTGGAAGACCTCCCCGGGTTCTTCCAAGGCCGATTTGCAAGCACTCTGGCCGGCTATTCCCGCAAGATGCGCAATCTTCGCTGAAACCCGGGAGAAAAGCGCTGTGGCGTAGTCCTCTCTCAGGGCCCATGTCCCTGAGCCTGGGGACCAGCTAGGGGGTCCACACTCCCAGGCCAAAGCAGAACCATATGCACACATCTGTTCCTGCCCCCTGCACCTTCAGAGAGCTCGGCTGAGCCACAGTCTGTCAGGCAGGTCCCTGGCAGCCCCAGCAGCTCCGCCTGGGTGGGAAGAGGCAGAGCCGACCTAGGATTACAGTGGGCCTCTTGCTCTCCCTGCTCCCCTGAGGCAGCTGGGCCAAAGAGGGCTTGGGCATCCACCCCGTTGCTCCCCTCTTCCCTCTGCCAGAAGGCTCTGCCCCCTGGCACGTTGCAGTGTGGAGACAGCCCCTGCCAGCACCTTCCCTCCCAGTAGGCCTCAACTGAGGCCTAGGTCCAGGGTAAAGGCCCTAGTGGGACTGAGTTTGGGTAGGTTCAAGGGCATTTATTGACACACTCCCTGCAGCCTGCCCCTTCATGGGGCAGTACCCCTGCACGCCAGGAAGGCCTGGGCAAGGCTGGCCAAGGGCATGGACCTGACTGGGTTCTGCCTCTGGCCAGTGGGGCCTCCCAGCAGAACCGGCCTTCTCCCTCTGGCAGACCTCCCAGCATAACTCCAAAGGCCTTTTTGAAAGCACTCTGGCCGACTTTTCCCGCAAGGTGCGCACTCTGCTCTCAAACCGGGAGAAAAGCGCTTTGGGGTGGTCCTCTCTCAGGGCTCATGGCCCTGAGCCTGGGGACCAGCTAGGGGGTCCACACTCCCAGGCCAAGGCAGAACTACATGCACACGTCTGCTCCTGCCCCCTGCACCTTTACAGAGCTCGGCTGAGCCAGAGTCTGTCAGGCAGGTCCCTGGCAGCCCCAGCAACACCACCTGTGTTGGAAGGAGCAGAGCTGACCTAGGGTAACAGTGGCCTCTTGCTGTCCCTGCTACCCCGAGGCTGCTGGGCCAAAGAGGGCTTGGGCATCCACCACATTTCTCCCATCTTCCCTCGGCCAGAAGGCACTGCCCCCTGGGTTGTTGCATTGTGAAGACAGGCCCTGCCAGCACATCCACTCGCAGTAGGCCTCACCCGGGGCCTAGGCCCAGGGGAAAGGCCCTAGCGGGGCTGAGTTTGAGTAGGTGCCCGTGCACGTCTGGACACACTCCCCACAGCCTGCCCCTTCATGGGGCAGTAACCCTGGATGCCAGGAAGGCCTGGGCAAGGCTGGCCAAGGGCAGGGGCCTCGCTGGGTTGTGCCTCTGGCCTGTGGGGCCTCCAAGCAGAACCGGCCCTCTCCCTCTGGCAGACCTCCCCGCCTGCCTCCAAAGGCCGTTTTGGAAGCACTCTGGCCGGCTGTTCCCGCAAGCTACGCACTCTGCTCTGAATCCAGGTAGAAAACGGCTTTGGGGTAGTCCTCTCTCAGGGCCCAAGGCCCTGAGCCTGGGGACCAGCTAGGGGGTCCACACTCCCAGGCAAAGGCAGAACCACATGCACACATCTGTTCCTGCCCCCTGCACCTTCAGAGAGCTCGGCTGAGCCAGAGTCTGTCAGGCAGCTCCCTGGCAGCTCCAGCAGCACCGCCTGGGTGGGAAGAGATAGAGCCGACCTAGGATCACAGTGGGCCTCTTGCTCTCCCTGCTCCCCTGAGGCAGCTGGGGCAAAGAGTGCCTGGGCATCCACCCCGTTGTTCCCCTCTTCCCTCTGCCAGAAGGCTCTGCCCCCTGGGCTGTTGCAGTGTGGAGACAGCCCCTGCCAGCACATCCACTCCCAGTAGGCCTCAACGGAGGCCTAGGCCCAGGGGAAAGACCCTAGCGGGGCTGAGCCTGGGGAGGCGCCCGGGCATGTCTGGACACACTCCCCACAGCCTATCCCTTCATGGGGCAGTACCCCTGGATACCAGGAAAGCCTGAGCAAAGCTGAGTAAGGACAGGGCCCTTGCTGGATTCTACCTCTTGGCCTGTGGGGCCTCTGAGCAGAACCGGCCCTCTCCTTCTGGAAGACCTCCCAGGGTTCTTCCAAGGCCGGTTTGCAAGCACTCTGGCTGGCTATTCCCGCAAGATGCGCAATCTTCGCTGAAACCTGGGAGAAAAGCGCTGTGGCGTGGTCCTCTCTCAGGGCCCATGTCCCTGAGCCTGGGGACCAGCTAGGGGGTCCACACTCCCAGGCCAAAGCAGAACCATATGCACACATCTGTTCCTGCCCCCTGCACCTTCAGAGAGCTCGGCTGAGCCAGAGTCTGTCAGGCAGCTCCCTGGCAGCCCCAGCAGCTCCGCCTGGGTGGGAAGAGGCAGAGCCGACCTAGGATTACAGTGGGCCTCTTGCTCTCCCTGCTCCCCTGAGGCAGCTGGGCAAAGACGGCTTGGGCATCCACCCCGTTGCTCCCCTCTTCCCTCTGCCAGAAGGCTCTGCCTCCTGGGACGTTGCAGTGTGGAGACAGCCCCTGCCAGCACCTTCCCTCCCAGTAGGCCTCAACTGAGGCCTAGGTCCAGAGTAAAGGCCCTAGTGGGACTGAGTTTGGGTAGGTTCAAGGGCATTTATTGACACACTCCCCGCATCATGCCCCTTCGTGGGGCAGTACCCCTGGACGCCAGGAAGGCCTGGGCAAGGCTGGCCAAGGACAGGGACCTGGCTGGGTTCTGCCTCTGGCCAGTGGGGCCTCCCAGCAGAACCGGCCCTCTCCCTCTGGCAGACCTCCCCGCCTGCCTCCAAAGGCCTTTTTGAAAGCACTCTGGCCGACTTTTCCCGCAAGGTGCGCACTCTGATCTCAAACTCGGGAGAAAAGCGCTTTTGGGTGGTCCTCTCTCAGGGCTCATGGCCCTGAGCCTGGGGACCAGCTAGGGGGTCCACACTCCCAGGCCAAGGCAGAACTACATGCACACGTCTGCTCCTGCCCCCTGCACCTTTACAGAGCTCGGCTGAGCCAGAGTCTGTCAGGCAGGTCCCTGGCAGCTCCAGCATCACCGCCTGTGTTGGAAGGGGCAGAGCCGACCTAGGGGCACAGTGGGCCTCTTGCTCTCCCTGCTGCCCTGAGGCTGCTGGGCCAAAGAGGGCTTGGGCATCTACCACTTTCTCCCATCTTCCCTCTGCCAGAAGGCTCTGACCCCTGGGCTGTTGCAGTGTGGAGACAGCCCCTGCCAGCACATCCACTCCCAGTAGGACTCAACTGAGGCCTAGGCCCAGGGGAAAGGCCCTAGCGGGGCTGAGTTTGGGTAGGTGCCCGTGCATGTCTGGACACACTCCCCACAGCCTGCCCCTTCATGGGGCAGTAACCCTGGATGCCAGGAAGGCCTGGACAAGGCTCGCCAAGGGCAGGGGGCTTGCTGGGGTATGCCTCTGGCCTGTGGGGCCTCCCAGCAGAACCGGCCCTCTCCTTCTGGCAGACCTCCCCGCCTGCCTCCAAGGCCGTTTTGGAAGCACTCTGGCCGGCTGTTCCTGCAAATCGCGCACTCTGCTCTGAAACCCGGGAGAAAAGCGCTTTGGGGTGGTCCTCTCTCAGGGCCCATGGCCCTGAGCCTGGGGAACAGCTAGGGGTCCACACTCCCAGGCCAAGGCAGAACCCATGCACAGGTCTGTTCCTGCCCCCTGCCCCTTCAGAGAGCTCGGCTGAGCCAGAGTCTGTCAGGCAGCTCCCTGGCAGCCCCAGCAGCTCCGCCTGGGTGGGAAGAGGCAGAGCCGACCTAGGATCACAGTGGGCCTCTTGCTCTCCCTGCTCCCCTGAGGCAGCTGGGGCAAAGACGGCTTGGGCATCCACCCCGTTGCTCCCCTCTTCCCTCTGCCAGAAGGCTCTTCCTCCTGGGACGTTGCAGTGTGGAGACAGCCCCTGCCAGCACCTTCTTTTCCAGTAGGCCTCAACTGAGGCCTAGGCAAATGGGAAATGCCCTAGCGGGGCTGAGATTGGGAAGGTGCCCGGGCATATCTGGACACATTCCCCGCAGCTTACCCGCTCATGGGGCAGTAGCCCTGGACGCCAGGAAGGCTTGGGCAAGGCTGGCCAAGGGCAGGGGCCTCGCTGGGTTGTGCCTCTGGCCTGTGGGGCCTCCCAGCAGAACCGGCCCTCTCCCTCTGGCAGACCTCCCCGCCTGACTCCAAAGGCCGCTTTGGAAGCACTCTTATCGGCTGTCCCCACAAGCCACACACTCTGCTCTGAAACCCGGGAGCAAAGCGCTTTGGGTGGTCCTCTCTCAGGGCCCATGGCCCTGAGCCTGGGGACCAGCTAGGGGGTCTACACTCTCAGGCCAAGTCAGAACTAAATGTACTCCTCTGTTCCTGCCCCCTGCACGTTTAGAGAGCTCGGCTGAGCCAGAGTCTGTCAGGAAGCTCCCTGGTAGCTCCAGTAGCACCGCCTGTGTTTGAAGGGGCAGAGCCCACCTAGTGGCGCAGTGGGCCTCTTGCTCTCCCTCCTTCCCTGAGGCTCCTGGACCAAAGAGTCTTTGGGCATCCACGACATTTCTTCCATCTTACCTCTGCCAGAAGGCTCTGCCCCCTGGGCTGTTGCAGTGTGGAGACAGCCCCTGCCAGCACATCCACTCCCAGTAGGCCTCAACAGAGGCCTAGGCCCAGAGGAAGTCCCAATCGGAGCTGAGCCTGGGGAGGCGCCCGGGCATGTCTGGACACACTCCCCACAGCCTGTCCCTTCATGAGGCAGTACCCCTGGATGCCAGGAAGGCCTAGGCAAAGCTGACCAATGGCGTGGGCCTTACTGGATTCTACCGCTTTGCCTGAGGGGCCTCTGAGGAGAACTGGCCCTCTCCCTCTGGAAGACATCCCCTCCTGCCTCCAATGGCCACATTGCAAGCACTCTGGCAGGGTGTTCCCACAAGCTGCACACTCTGGACTAAAACTCGGGAGAAAGGCGCTTTGTGGTGGCCCTCTCTCAGGGTTCATGGCCCTGAGACTGGGGACCAGCTAGGGGGTTCACACCCCCAGGCCAAGGCAGAACTCCATGCACACGTCTCTTCCTGCCCCTTGCCCCTTCAGAGAGCTCGGCTGAGCCGGAGTCTGTCAGACAGCTCCCTGGCAGCCCCAGCAGCTCCGCCTGGGTGGGAAGAGGCAGAGCTGACCTAGGATCACAGTGGGCCTCTTGCTCTCCCTCCTGCCTTGAGGCTCCTGGGCCAAAGAGGGATTGGGGATCCAAGACCTTTCTCCCATCTTCCCTCTGCCAGAAACTCTGTTCCCTGGGCTGTTGCAGTGTGGAGACAGCCCCTGCAACCTCATTCACTCACAGTAGGCTTCAACGGAGGCCTAGAACCAGGGGAAAGGCCCAAGCGGGGCTGAGCCTGGGGAGGCGCCCGGGCATGTCTGGACACACTCCCCACAGCCTGTCCCTTCATGGGGCAGTATCCCTGGATGCCAGGAAGGCCTGGGCAAAGCTGACCAAGGACAGGGGCCTTGCTGGATTCTTCCTCTTGGCCTGTGGGGCCTCTGAGCAGAACTGGCCCTCTCCCTCTGGAAGACCTCCCCGGCTGCTTCCAAGGCCGGTTTGCAAACAACCTGGCCGGCTGTTCCCGCAAGCTGCACACTCTGCTCTGAAACCTGGGAGAAAAGTGCTTTGGGGTGGTCCTCTCTCAGGGCCCATGGCCCCGAGCCTGGGGACCAGCTACGGGGATCCACACTCCCAGGCCAAGGCAGAACTACATGCACACGTCTGTTCCTGCCCCCTGCACCTTCAGAGAGCTCGGCTGAGCCAGAGTCTGTCAGGCAGCTCCTTGGTAGCCCCAGCACCACCGCCTGTGTTGTAAGGCACAAAGCCGAGCTTGGGCCACAATGGGTCTCTTGCTCTCCCTGCTGCCCTGAAGCTGCTGGGCCAACGAGGGCTTGGGCAACCACCGCTTTTCTCCCGTCTTCCCTCTGCCAGAAGGCTCTGCCCCCTGGCCTTTAGCAGTGTGGGGACTGCCCCTGCCAGCACATCCACTCCCAGTAGGCCTCAAGTGAGGCCTAGGCCCAGGGGAAAGGCCCAAGCGGGGCTGAGCCTGGGGAGGTGCCCAGGCATGTATGGACATATTCCCCACAACCTGTCCCTTCATGGGGCAGTATCCCTGGATGCCAGGAAGGACTGGGCAAAGCTAACCAAGGCCAGGGGCCTTGCTGGATTCTACCTCTTGGCCTGTGGGGCCTCTGAGCATTAATGGCCCTCTCCCTCTGGAGGACCTCCCCGGCTACTTCCAAGGCCGGTTTGCAAGCACTCTGGCTATCTATTCCCGCAAGCCACGCACTCTGCTCTGAAACCCGTGAGAAAAGTGCTTTGGGGTGGTCCTCTCAGGGCCCATGGCCCTGAGCGTGGGGACCAGCTAGGGGGTCCACACTCCGAGGCAAAGACAGAACCACATGCACACGTCTGTTCCTGCCCCCTGCCCTTCAGAGAGCTCGGCTGAGCCAGAGTCTGTCAGGCAGCTCCCTGGCAGCCCCAGCAGCTCCGCCTGGGTGGGAAGAGGCAGAGCCGACCTAGGATCACAGTGGGCCTCTTGCTCTCCCTGCTCCCCTGAGGCAGCTGGGGCAAAGACGGCTTGGGCATCCACCCCGTTGCTCCCCTCTTCCCTCTGCCAGAAGTCTCTGCCGCCTGGGACGTTGCAGTGTGGAGGCAGCCCCTGCCAGCACCTTCCCTCCCAGTAGGCCTCAACTGAGGCCTAGGCCCAGGGGAAAGGCCTTAGCAGGGCTGAGTTGGGGTAGGTGCCCCGGGCATGTCTGGACACACTCCCTGCAGCCTGCCCCTTCGTGGGGCAGTAACCCTGGACGCCACGAAGGCCTGGGCAATGCTGGCCAAGGGCAGGGCCTCGCTGGGATGTGCCTCTGGCCTGTGGGGCCTCCGAGCAGAACCGGCCCTCTCCCTCTGGCAGACCTCCCCGCCTGCCTCCAAAGGCCGTTTTGGAAGCACTCTGGCCGGCTTTTTCCACAAGCCGCGCCCTTTGTCTCAAACCCTTGAGAAGTGCTCTGGGTTGTCCTGTCTCAGGGCCCATAGCCCTGAGCCTATGGAGCAGCTAGGGGTCCACATTCCCAGGCCAAGGCAGAACAACACGCACACATCTGTTCCTTCCCCCTGCACTTTCAGAGAGCTCGGCTGAGCCAGAGTCTGTCAGGCAGCACCCTGGCAGCTGCAGTATCACTGACTCTGTTGGAAGGGGCAGAGCCGACCTAGGGGCACAGTGGGCCTCTTGCTCTCCCTGCTGCCCTGAGGCTGCTGGGACAAAGAGGGCTTGGGCATCCACCACCTTTCTCCCATCATTCCCTCTGCCAGAAGGCTCTGCCCCCTGCGCCGATGCAGTGTGGAGACAGCCCCTGCCAGCACATCCACTCCCAGTAGGCCTCAACGGAGGCCTAGGCCCAGGGGAAAGGCCCAAGCGGGGCTGAGCCTGGGGAGGCACCCAGGCATGTCTGGACACACTCCCCACAGCCTGTCCCTTCATGGGGCAGTACCCCTGGATGCCAGGAAGGACTGGGCAAAGCTAACCAAGGCCAGGGGCCTTGCTGGATTCTACCTCTTGGCCTGTGGGGCCTCTGAGCATTAATGGCCCTCTCCCTCTGGAGGACCTCCCCGGCTACTTCCAAGGCCGGTTTGCAAGCACTCTGGCTGGCTATTCCCGCAAGCCATGCACTCTGCTCTGAAACCCGTGAGAAAAGTGCTTTGGGGTGGTCCTCTCTCAGGGCCCATGGCCCTGAGCCTGGGGACCAGCTAGGGGGTCCACACTCCCAGGCCAAGGCAGAACCACATGCACACGTCTGTTCCTGCCCCCTGCACCTTCAGAGAGCTCGGCTGAGCCAGAGTCTGTCAGGCAGCTCCCTGGCAACCCCAGCAGCTCCGCCTGGGTGGGAAGAGGCAGAGCCGACCTAGGATCACAGTGGGCCTCTTGCTCTCCCTGCTCCCCTGAGGCAGCTGGGGCAAAGACGGCTTGGGCATCCACCCCGTTGCTCCCCTATTCCCTCTGCCAGAAGTGTCGGTGCCCTGGTTCGTTGCAGTGTGGAGACAGCCCCTGCCAGCACCTTCCCTCCCAGTAGGCCTCAACTGAGGCCTAGGCCCAGGGGAAAGGCCCTAGCGGGGCTGAGTTTGGGTAGGTGCCCGGGCATGTCTGGACACACTCCCTGCAGCCTGCCCCTTCATGGGGCAGTACCCCTGGACGCCAGGAAGGCCTGGGAAAGGCTGGCCAAGGGCAGGGGCCTTGCTGGGTTGTGCCTCTGGCCTGTGGGGCCTCCCAGCAGAACCGGCCCTCTCCCTCTGGCAGACCTCCCCGCCTGCCTCCAAAGGCCGGTTTGTAAACACTCTGGCAATCTGTTACCGCAAGCCGCACACTCTGCTTTCAAACCCAGGAGAAAAAAGTCTTTGGGGTGGTCCTCTTTCACGGCCCATGGCCCTGAGCCTGAGGACCAGGTAGAGGGTACACACTCCTCGGCCAAGGCAGAACTAAATGCACACGTCTGTTCCTGCCCCCTGCCCCTTCAGAGAGCTCGGCTGAGCCAGAGTCTGTCAGGCAGCTCCCTGGCAGCCCCAGCAGCTCCGCCTGGGTGGGAAGAGGCAGAGCCGACCTAGGATCACAGTGGGCCTCTTGCTCTCCCTGCTCCCCTGAGGCAGCTGGGCGCAAAGACGGCTTGGGCATCCACCCCGTTGCTCCCCTCTTCCCTCTGCCAGAAGGCTCTGCCTCCTGGGACGTTGCAGTGTGGAGACAGCCCCTGCCAGCACATCCACTCCCAGTAGGCCTCAACGGAGGCCTAGTCCCAGGGGAAAGGCCCTAGTGTGGCTGAGTTTGGGTATATGCCCGGGCATTTCTGGACACACTCCCCATAGCCTGTCCCTTCATGGGGCAGTACCCCTGGATGCCAGGAAGGCCTGGGCAAAGCTGACCAAGGACAGGGGCCTTGTTGGATTCTTCCTCTTGGCCTGTGGGGCCTCTGAGCAGATCCGGCCATCTCCCTCTGGAAGACCTCCCCGGCTGCTTCCAAGGCCGGTTTGCAAACACTCTGGCCAGCTGTTCCCGCAAGCCGTGCACTCTGCTCTCAATCCTGGGAGAAAAGCGCTTTGGTGTGGTCCTCTCTCAGGGCCCATGGCCCTGAGCCTGGTGACGAGCTAGGAGGTCCACACTCCCAGGCCAAGGCAGAACCACATGCACACGTCTGTTCCTGCCCCCTGCCCCTTCAGAGAGCTCGGCTGAGCCAGAGTCTGTCAGGCAGCTCCCTGGCAGCCCCAGCAGCTCCGCCTGGGTGGGAAGAGGCAGAGCCGACCTAGGATCACAGTGGGCCTCTTGCTCTCCCTGCTCCCCTGAGGCAGCTGGGGCAAAGACGGCTTGGGCATCCACCCCGTTGCTCCCCTCTTCCCTCTGCCAGAAGGCTCTGCCCCCTGGGCCATTGCAGTGTGGAGACAGCCCCTGCCAGCACATCCCACCCAGTAGGCCTCAGCTGAGGCCTAGGCACAGGGGAAAGGCCCTAGCGGGGCTGAGCCTGTGGATGTGCCCAGCCATGTATGGAAACAGTACCCACAGCTTGTCCCCTCATGGGGCAGTATGCCTTGATGCCAGAAAGGCCTGGGCAAGGATGGCCACGGGCAGGGGCCTTGCTGGGTTCTGCCTCTGGCCTGTGGGGCCTCTGAGCAGAACAGGCCCTCTCCCGCCTGAAGACCTCCGCGGCTGCTTCCAAAGGCCAGTTTTCAAGCTCTCTGGCCGGCTGTCCCGCAAGCCGCGCACTCTGCTCTCAAAAGCAGGAGAAAAGCGCTTTGGGGTGGTCCTCTCTCAAAGCCCTTGGCCCTGAGCCTGTGGACAAGCTAGGGGGTCCACACTCCCAGGCCAAGTCAAAACCACATGCACACGTCTGTTCCTGCCCCCTGCACCTTCAGAGAGCTCGGCTGAGCCAGAGTCTGTCAGGCAGCTCCTTGGCAGCCCCAGCAGCTCCGCCTGGGTGGGAAGAGGCAGAGCCAACCTAGGATCACAGTGGGCCTCTTGCTCTCCCTGCTGCCCTGAGGCAGCTGGGGCAAAGAGACCTTGGGCTTCTACCACCTTTCTCCCATCTTCCCTCTGCCAGAAGGCTCTGCCCCCTGGGACTGTTGCAGTGTGGAGACAGCCCCTGCCAACACCTCCCACCCAGTAGGCCTCAACGGAGGCCTAGGCCCAGGGAAAAGGCCCAAGCGGGGCTGAGCCTGGGGATGTGCCCGGGCATGTCTGGACACACTCCCCGAAGCCTGCCCTTCATGGGGCAGCACCCCTGGATGCTAGGAAGTCATGGGCAAGGCTGGCCAAGGGCAGGGGCCTTGCTGGGTTCTGCCTCTGGCCTGTGGGGCCTCTGAACAGAACCGGCCCTCTCCCGCTGGAAGACGTCCCCGGCTGCTTCCAAGGGCCAGTTTGCAAGCACTCTGGCCAGCTGTTACCACAAGTTGCACTCTCTGTTCTCAAACCCGGGACAAAAGCGCTTTGGGGTGGTCCTCTCTCAGGGCCCATGGCCCTGAGCCTGGGGAAGAGCTAGGAGGTCCACACACCCAGGCCAAGGCAGAACCATTTGTACACGTCAGTTCTTGCCCCCTGCACCTTCAGAGAGCTCGCCTGAGACAGAGTCTGTAATGCAGGTCCCTGGCAGTCCCAGGAGCACCGCCTGTGTTGCAAGGGACAGAGCCAACTGAGGGGCACAGTGGGCCTCTTGCTCTCCCTGATGCCCTGAGGCTGCTGGGCCAAAGAGACCTTGGGCTTCTACCAACTTTCTCCCATCTTCCCTCTGCCAGAAGGCTCTGCCCCCTGGGCTGTTGCAGTGTGGAGACAGCCCCTGCCAGCACATCCACTCCCAGTATGCCTCAACGGAGGCCTAAGCCCAGAGAAAAGGCCCAAGTGGGGCTGAGCCTGGGGAGGCGCCCGGGCATGTCTGGATACACTCCAGAGAGCCTCTCCCTGCATGGGGCAGTAACCCTGGATGCCGGGATGGCCTGGGCAAGGCTGGCGAAGCGCAGGGGCCTTGCTGGGTTCTGCCTCTGGCCTGTGGGGCCTCTGAGCAGAACCCGCCCTCTCCCGCTAGAAGACCTCCCCGGCTGCTTCCAAGGGCCAGTTTGCAAGCACTCTGGCCGGCTGTTCCTGCAAGCCGCACTCTCTGCTCTCAAACCCGGGAGAAAAGCCCTTTGGGGTTGTCGTCTCTCAGGACCCATTGCCCTGAGCCTGGGGACCAGCTAGAGGGTCCACACTCCCAAGCCAAGGCAGAACCATTTGTACACGTCAGTTCTTGCCCCCTGCACCTTCAGAGAGCTCGCCTGAGACAGAGTCTGTAATGCAGGTCCCTGGCAGCCCCAGTAGCACCACCTGTGTTTCAAATGGGAGAGCACACCTAGGTGCACTGTGGGCCTCTTTGTCGCCCTCTTGCCCTGAGTCTGCTCGGCCAAAGAGGGCTTGGGCATCTACCGCCTTTCTCCCATCTTCCCTCTGCCAGAAGGCTCTGCCCCCTGGGCTGTTGCAGTGTTGAGACAGCCCCTGCCAGCACATCCACTCCCAGTGGGCCTCAAGCGGGGCTGAGCCTGGGGAGGCGCCCGGGCATGTCTGGACACACTCCCCGCAGCCTGTCCCTTCATGGGGCAGTACCCCTGGATGCCAGGAAGGCCTGGCAAGGCTGGCCAAGGGGAGGGGCCTTGCTGGGTTCTGCCTCTGGCCGGAGGGTCCACTGAGCAGAACTGGGCCTCTCCCTCTGGAAGCCCTCCCCATCTGCTTCAAAGGACCGGTTTGCAAGTACTCTGGCCAGCTGTTCCCGCAAGCCAGGCACTCTGGTCTCAAACACGGCAGAAAAGCGCTTAGGGGTGGTCCTCTATCAAGGCCCATGGCCCTGAGCCTGGGGACCAGCTAGGTGGTCCACACTCCCAAGCCAAGGCAGAACCAAAACGCACGTCTGTTCCTGCCCCCTGCACCTTCAGAGAGCTCGGCTGAGCCAGAGTCTGTCAGGCAGGTCCCTGGCAGCCCCAGCAACACCGCCTGTGTTGGAAGGGGCAGAGCCTTTCTATTGGCACTGTTGGCCTCTTGCTCTCCCTCTTGCCCTGAGGCTGTTGGGCCAAAGAGTACTTGGGCATCCACCATCGTTCTCCCATCTTCCCTCTGTCAGAAGGCTCTGCCTCCTGGGACGTTTCAGTGTGGAGGCAACCCCTGCCAGCACATCCACTCCCAGTAGGCCTCAGCTGAGGCCTAGGCCCAGGAGAAAGGCCCTAGAGGGGCTGAGTAGGGGTAGGTGCCCGTGCGTGTCTGGAAACACTCCCTGCAGCCTGCCCCTTCATGGGGCAGTAGCCCTGGAGGTCAGGAAGGTTTGGGCAAGGCTGGCGCAGGGCCGAGGCCATGCTGAGTTCTGCCTCTGGCCTGTGGGGCCTCTGAGCAGAACGGGCCCTTTCCCGCTAGAAGACATCCCCGGCTGCTTCCAACGGCCGGTTTGCAAGCACTCTGGCAGTCTATTCCTGCAAGTCGCGCTCTCTGCTCTCAAACTTGGGACAAAAGCGCTTTGGAGTGGTCCTCTCTCAGGGCCCATGGCCCTGAGCCTGGGGACCAGCTAGGGGGTCCACAACCACAGGCCAAGGCAGAACCACATAAACATGTCTGTTCACGCCCCCTGTACCTTCAGAGAGCTCGGCTCAGCCAGAGTCTGTCAGGCAGGTCCCTGGCAGCCCCAGCAACACCGCCTGTGTTGGAAGGAGGCAGAGCTGACCTAGGGTCACAGTGGGCCTCTTGCTCTCCCTCTTGCCCTGAGGCTGTTGGGCCAAAGAGTACTTGGGCATCCACCATCGTTCTCCCATCTTCCCTCTGTCAGAAGGCTCTGCCCTCTGTGCTGTTTCCAGGTGGAGACAGCCCCTGCCAGCACATCCACTCCCAGTAGGCCTCAGCAGAGTCTTAGGCCCAGGGGAAAGGCCAAAGCGGGGCTGAGCCTGGAGAGGCGTGTGAGCATGTCTGGATACACTCCCCACAGCCTGTCCCTTCATGGGGCAGTACCCCTGGATGCCAGGAAGGCCTGGGCAAGGCTGGCCAAGGGCAGGGGTCTTGCTGGGTTCTGCCTCTGGCCTGTGGGGCCTCTGAGCAGAACCGGCCCTCTCCCTCTGGAAGACCTCCCCGCCTACTTGTAAAGGTCGGTTTGAAAGCACTCTGTCCGGCTGTTCCCACAAGCCGCACACTCTGCTCTCAAATGCGGGAGAAAAGCGCTTTGGTGTGGTCCTCTCTCAGGGCCCATGGCCCTGAGCCTGGGGACCAGCTAGCGGGTCCACACTCCCAGGCCAAGGCAGAACCACATGCACACGTCTGTTCCTGCCCCCTGCACCTTCAGAGAGCTCGGCTGAGCCAGAGTCTGTCAGGCAGGTCCCTGGCAGCCCCAGCAGCACCTCCTCTATTGGAAGGGGCAGAGCCGACCTAGGGGCACAGTGGGCCTCTTGATCTACCTGCTGCCCTGAGGCTGCTGAGCCAAACAGGGCTTGGGTATCCACCCCCTTGCTCCCCTCTTCCCTCTGCCAGAAGGCTCTGCCCCCTGGGCTGTTGCAGTGTGGAGACAGCCCCTGTCAGCACCTCCCCTCCCAGTAGGCCTCAAGTGAGGCCTAGGCCCAGGGGAAAGGCCCTAGTGGGTTTGAGCCTGGAGAGACGCCTGGGCATGTCTGGATACACTCCCCAAGCCTGTCCCTTCATGGGGCAGTAACCCCAGATGCAGGAAAGCCTGGGCAAGGCTGGCCATGGGCAGGGGACTTGCTGGGTTCTCCCTCTTGCCTGTGGGGCCTCTGAGCAGAACCGGCCTGCTCCCTCTGGAAGACATCGCCGGCTACTTAAAAAGGCCAGTTTTCAAGCTCTCTGGCCAGCTGTTCCCACAAGCCACGCACTCTGCTCTGAAACCCGGGAGAAAAGCGCTTTGGGGTGGTCCTTTCTCAGGGCCCATGGCCCTGAGCCTGGGGACCAGCTAGGGGGTCCAACTCCAAGGCCAAGGCAGAACCACATACACACCTCTATTCCTGCCCCGTGCACCTTCAGAGAGGTTGGCTGAGCCAGAGTCTGTCAGGCAGCTCCTTGGCAATCCCAACATCACCCCCTGTGTGGCAAGGGGCAGATCCGACCAAGGGACACAGTGGGCCTTTAGCTCTCCCTGCTGCCCTGAGGCAGCTGGGCGAAAGAGGGCTTGGGCCTCTACCAGGTTTCTCCCATCTTCCCTCTGCCAGAAGGCTCTGCCCCACGAGCTTTTGCAGTGTGGAGACAGCCCCTGCCAGCTCATCCACTCCCAGTAGGCCTCAACGGAGGCCTAGGCCCAGGGAAAAAGCCCAAGCGGGGCTGAGCCTGGGGATGTGCCCGGGCATGTCTGTACACACTCCCCGAAGCCTGCCCGTTCATGGGGCAGTACTCCTGAATGCTAGGAAGTCGTGGGCAAGGCTGGCCAAGGGCAGGGGCCTTGCTGGGTTCTGCCTCTGGCCTGTGGGGCCTCTGAGCAGAACCGGCCCTCTCCCTTGGAAGACTTCCCCGCCTGCTTCCAAATGCCGGATTGCAAGCACTCTGGCCGGCTCTTGCCGCAAGCTGCGCACTCTGCTCTCAAACCCGGGAGAAAAGTGCTTTGGGGTGGTCCTCTCTCCGGGCCCATGGCCCCGAGCCTGGGGACCAGCTCGGGGGTCCACTACTCCCAGGCCAAGGCCCAACTCCATGCACACGTCTGTTCCTGCCCCCTGCCCCTCCCAGGCCAAGGCCCAACTCCATGCACACGTCTGTTCCTGCCCCCTGCCCCTTCAGAGAGCTCGGCTGAGCCAGAGTCTGTCAGGCAGCCCTCCCTGGCAGCCAGCAGCTCCGCCTGGGTGGGAAGAGGCAGAGCCGACCTAGGATCACAGTGGGCCTCTTGCTCTCCCTGCTCCCCTGAGGCAGCTGGGGCAAAGACGGCTTGGGCATCCACCCCGTTGCTCCCCTCTTCCCTCTGCCAGAAGGCTCTGCCCTCTGCGCCGTTGCAGTGTGGAGACAGCCCCTGCCAGCACATCCAATCCCAGGAGGCCTCAATGGAGACCTAGGCCCAGGGGAAAGGCCCAAGCGGTTCAGAGCCTGGGGAGGCACCTGGGCATGTCGGGATGCACTCCTCACAGTTTGTCCCTTGATGGGGCAGTAGCCCTGGATGCCAGGAAGGCCTGGGCAAGGCTGGCCAAGGGCAGGGGCCTCGCTGGGTTGTGCCTCTGGCCTGTGGGGCCTCCCAGCAGAACCGGCCCTCTCCCTCTGGAAGACCTCCCCGCCTGCCTCCAAAGGCCGGTTTGCAAGCACTCTGGCCGGCTGTTCCCGCAAGCCGCGCACTCTGCTCTCAAACCCGGGAGAAAAGCACTTTGGGGTGGTCCTCTCTCAGGGCCCATGGCCCTGAGCCTGGGGAACAGCTAGGGGGTCCACACTCCCAGGCCAAGGCAGAACCACATGCACACGTCTGTTCCTGCCCCCTGCACCTTCAGAGAGCTCAGCTGAGCCAGAGTCTGTCACGCAGCTCCATGGCAACCGCTGCAGTGCCTGTGTGAGAAGGGGCAGAGCCAACCTAGGGGCACAGTGGTCCTCTTGCTCTCCCTGCTGCCCTGAGGCAGCTGGGCCAAAGAGGGCTTGGGCATCCACCCCGTTGCTCCCCTCTTCCCTCTCCCAGAAGGCTCTGCCTCCTGGGCCGTTGCACTGTGGAGACAGCCCCTGCCAGCATCTCCCCTCCCAGTAGACCTGAACTGAGGCCTAGGCCCAAGGTAAAGGCCCTAGCGGAGCTGAGCCTGGGGAGGTGCACGAGCATGTCTGGACACACTTCCCATAGCCTGCCCCTTCATGGGGGAGTATCCTGGAGGCCAGGAAGGTCTTGGCAAGGCTGGCCCAGGGCAGAGGCCATGGTGGGTTCTGCCTCTGGTCTGTGGGGCCTGTGAGCAGAACCGGCCCTCTCCCGCTCGAAGACCTCCCCGGATGCTTCCAAGGGCTGGTTTGCAAGCACTCTGGCCGGCTGTTCCCGGAAGCCGCGGACTCTGCTCTCAAACACAGGAGAAAAGTGCTCGGGGTGGTCCTCTCTCAGGGCCCTTGGCCCTGAGCCTGGTTACCAGTTAGGGGGTCCACACTCCCAGGCCAAGGCAGAACCAAAAGCACATGTCTGTTCCTGTCCCCTGCACTTTCTGAGAGCTCAGCAGAGCCAGAGTCTGTCAGTCAGCTCCTTGGCAACCCCAGCAGCACCGCCTGTGTGGGAAGTGGCAGAGCCGACCTAGGGTCACAGTGGGCCTCTTGCTGTCCCTGCTGCGCTGAGGCAGCTGGGACAAAGAGGGCTTCGGAATCCACCCACTGGCTCCCCTATTCCCTCTGCTCCCTTATTCCCTCTGCCAGAAGGCTCTGCCCCCTGCGCCGATGCAGTGTGGAGACAGCCCCTGCCAGCACCTCCCCTCCTACTAGGCCTCAACTGAGGCCTAGGCCCAGGGGAAAGGCCCTAGCGGGGCTGAGCCTGGGGAGGTGCCCGGCATGTCTGGACACACTCCCTGCAGCCTGCCCCTTCATGGGGCAGTAGCCCTGGAGGCCAGGAAGGTCTGGGCAAGGCTGGCCCAGGGCAGAGGCCATGCTGGGTTCCGCCTCTGGCCTGTGGGGCCTCTGAGCAAAAAGGCCCTCTCCCTCTGGAAGACCTCCCCGGCTGCTTCCAAGTGCCGGTTTGCAAGCACTCTGGCCGGCTGTTCCCACAAGCCGCGCACTCTGACCTCAAACCCGGGAGAAAAGTGATTTGGGGTGGTCCTCTCTCCGGGCCCATGGCCCCGAGCCTGGGGACCAGCTATGGGGTCCACACTCCCAGGCCAAGGCAGAACCACATGCACACGTCTGTTCCTGCCCCCTGCACCTTCAGAGAGCTCAGCTGAGCCAGAGTCTGTCAGGTAGCTCCTTCACAGCCCCAGCAGCACCACCTGTGTGGGAAGGGGGAGAGCCGACCTACGGGCAGAGTGGGTCTCTTGCTCTCCCCGCGGCACTGAGGCTGCTGGGCCAAAGAGCTCTTGGCCATCCCCCCCCTTGTTCCCTCGTTCCCTCTGACTATGGCCTTTGCCCCATAGGCCGTTGCAGTGTGGAGACAGCCACTGCCAGCATTTCCCCTCCAAGTAGGCCTCAAAGGAGGCCAAGGCCAAGGGTAAAGTGCTAGCGGGGATGAGCCTGGGGAGGTGCTCGGGCATGTCTGGACCCACTCCCCGCAGCGTGCCCCTTCATGGGCCATAGCCCTGGAGGCCAGAAAGGTCTGTGCAAGGCTGGCCAAGGGCAGGGACCATGCTGAGTTCTGCCTCTGGACTGTTGGGCCTCTGAGCAGAGCTGTCCTATGGGCACAGTGGGAGTTTGCTCTCCCTGCTGCCCCAAGGCTGCTGTGCCAGAGTTCTTGAGCATCCACCCCCTTGCTCACCCCTACCCTCTGACCAGGGCCTCTGCCCTATAGGTCGTTGCAGTGTGGAGATATCCTCTGCTAGAACGTCCCCTCCAAGTAGGCCTCAAATGAGGCCTAGGCCCAGGTGAAAGGCACTAGTGGCTATGAGCTTCGGGAGGGGACCGGGCATGTCTGGACACACTCCCCGCAGCCTGCCCCTTCATGGGGCAGTACCCCTGGAGGCCAGGAAGGTCTGGGCAAGGCTGGCCAAGGGCAGGGGCCATGCTGGGTTCTGCCTCTGGCCTGTGGGGCCTCTGAGCAGAGCCGAACTTGGGGAACAGTGGGTCACTTGCTCTCCCCTCTGCCCTGAGGCTGCTGGGCCAACGAGTTCTTCAGCATCCACCCCCTTTCTAACCCCTTCCCTCTGACCAGGGCCCATGCCCTATAGGCCGCTACAGTGTGGAGACAGCCCCTGCTAGCACCTCCCTTCCAAGCAGGCCTCAAATGAGGCCTACGCCCAGGGCAAAGGCGCTAACGGGGATGAGCCTGGGGAGCCATTCTGGCATGTCTGGACACACCCCCGCAGCCTACCCCTTCCTGGGGCACTACCCCTCGAGGCCAGGAAGGTCTGGGCAAGGCTGGCCAAAGGAAGAGGTGATGCTGTGTTCTGCCTCTGGCCTTTTGGGCCTCTGAGGAGAGCTGACCTAGGGGCACACTGGGCCTCTTCCTCTCCCTGCTACCCTGACGCTGCAGGGCCAAAGAGGTCTTGGGCATCCACCACTTTGCTCCCCCGTTCCCTCTGTCCAGGGCCTTTGACCTATAGGCCGTTGCAGTGTGGAGACAGCCCCTGCTAGCTCCTCCCCTCCAAGTAGGGGCAAAGTCGCTAGTGCAGATGAGCCTGGGGAGGCGTCCGGGCATGTCTGGACACACTCCCTGCAGCCTGCCCCTTCGTGGGGCAGTACACCTGCACGCCACAAAGGCCTGGGCAAGGCTGGACAAGGCAGGGGCCTGCTGGGTTCTGCCTCTGGCCTGAGTGGTCTCTGAACAGAGCCGAACTAGGGGCACAGTGGGCCTCGTGCTCACCCTGCTGCCCTGAGGCTGCTGGGCCAGAGAGTACTTGACCATCCACCCACTTCCTCCCCCATTCCCTCCTACCAGGGCCTTTACCCTATAGGCCGTTGCAGTGTGGACAGAGCCCCTGCCAGCACCTCCCCTCCAATTGGCCTCAAATGAGGCCTAGACCCAGGGGAAAGGCGCTAGCGGGGATGAGCCTGGGTAGGCACCCGGGCATGTCTGGACAAACTCCCTGCAGCCTGCCCCTTAATGGGGCAGGACCCCTGGAGGCCAGGAAGGTCTGGGCAAGGCTGGCCAAGGGCAGGGGCCATGCTGGGTTCTGCCTCTGGCCTGTGGGGCCTCTGAGCAGAGCTGACCTAGGGGCACAGTGGGCCTCTTGCTCTCCCTGCTGCCCTGAGGCTGCAGGGCCAAAGAGGTCTTGGGCATCCACCCCTTTGCTCCCCCGTTCCCTCTGACCAGGGCCTTGGCCCTATACGCCGTTGCAGTGTGGAGACAGCCCCTGCCAGCACCTCCCCTCTAAGTAGGCCTCAAATGAGACCTAGGCCCAGGGGAAAGGCGCTAGCGGGGAGGAGCCTGGGGAGGCACCCGGCCATGTCTGGACACACTCCCCGCAGCATGCCCCTTCATGGGGCAGTACCCCTGGAGGCCAGGAAGGTCTGGGCAAGGCTGGCCAAGGGCAGGGGCCATGCTGGGTTCTGCCTCTGGCCTGTGGGCCTCTGAGCAGAGCCGAACTAGGGGCACAGTGGGCCTCTTGCTCTCCCTTCTGCCCTGGGGCTGCTGGGCCAAAGAGTTCTTCAGCATCCACCCCCTGCTCCCCCCTTCCCTCTGACCAGGGCCTAGGCCATATAGGCCGTTACAGTGTGGAGATAGCCCCTGCTAGCACCTCCCCTCCAAGTAGGCCTCAAATGAGGCCTACGTCCAGGGCAAAGGAGCTAGCGGGATGAATCTGGGGAGGTGCTCGGGCATGTCTGGACAAACTCTCCGCAGCCTGCCCCTTTAATGGGGCAGGACCCCTGGAGGCCAGGAAGGTCTGGGCAAGGCTGGCCAAGGGCAGGGGCCATGCTGGGTTCTGCCTCTGGCCTGTGGGGCCTCTGAGCAGAGCCGACCTGGGGCACAGTGGGCCTCTTGCTCTCCCTGCTGCCCTGAGGCTGCTGGGCCAGAGAGTTCTTGAGCATCCACCCCCTTGCTCCCCCGTTCCCTCTGACCAGGGCCTTTGCCCTATAGGCCGTTGCAGTGTGGAGACAGCCCCTGCCAGCACCTCCCCTCCAAGTAGGCCTCAAATGAGGCCTAGGCCCAGGGGAAACGCAATAGCGGCTAGGAGCCTGGGGAGGCGCCCGGCCATGTCTGGACACACTCCCCGCACCATGCCCCTTCATGGGGCAGTACCCCTGGAGGCCAGATAGGTCTGGGCAAGGCTGTACAATGGCAGGGGCGATCCTGGGTTCTTCTTTGGCCGGTAGGGCCTCTGAACAGAGCCTAACTTGGGTCACAGTGTGCCTCTTGCTCTCCCTTCTGCTCTGAGGCTGCTGGGCCAAAGAGTTCTTCAGCATCCACCCGTTTGCTTCCCCCTTCCCTCTGACGAGGTCCTATGCCCTATAGGCCGTTACAGTGTGGAGACAGCCCCTGCTAGCACCTCCCCTCAAGTGGGCCTCAAATGAGGCCTACACCAAGGGCCAAGGCGCCAGCGGGGATGAGCCTGGGGAGGCGCCCGGGCATATCAGGGCACACTCCCCGCAGCCTGCCCCTTCATGGGGCAGTACCCCTGGGTTAGGAAGGTCTGGGAAAGGAGGGCCATTGGCAAGGGCCATGCTGTGTTCTGCCTCTGGCCTGTGGGGCCTTTGAATATAGTCCACCTAGGGTCACAGTGGGCCTATTGCTCTCCCTGCTGCTCTGAGGCAGCTGGGCCAAAGAGGGCTTGGGCATCCACCCCGTTGCTCCCCTCTTCCCTCTGCCAGAAGGCTCTGCCTCCTGGGCCGTTGCAGTGTGGAGACAGCCCCTGCCAGCACCTCCCCACCCAGTAGGCCTCAACTGAGGCCTAGGCCCAGGGGAAAGGCCCTAGCGGGGCAGAGCCTGGGGAAGCGCCAGAGCATGTCTGGACACACTCCCCGCAGCCTGCCCCTTCCTGGGGCAGCACCCCTGGAGGCCAGGAAGGTCTGGGCAAGGCTGGCCAAGGGCAGGGGCCATGCTGGTTTCTGCCTCTGGCCTGTGGGCCTCTGAGCAGAGCCGAACTAGGGGCACAGTGGGCCTCTTGCTCTCCCTGCTCCCCTGAGGCAGCTGGGGCAAAGAGGGCCTGGGCATCCACCCAGTTGCTCCCCTCTTCCCTCTGCCAGAAGGCTATGCCGCCTGGGACGTTGCAGTGTGGAGACAGTCCCTGCCAGCACCTTTCCACCCAGTAGGCCTCAGCTGAGGCCTAGGCCCAGGGGAAAGGCCCAAGCGGGGCTGAGCCTGGGAAGGCACCCGGGCATGTCTGGACAAATTCCCCACAGCCTGCCCCTCAATGCGGCAGGACCCCTAGAGGTCAGGAAGTTCTGGGCAAGGCTAACCAAAGGCAAGGGGCTTGCTGTGTTCTGCCTCTGTCTTCTGGGGCCTCTGAGCAGAGCCGACCTAGGGGCACAGTGGGCCTCTTGCTCTCCCTGTTGCCCTGAGGCTGCTGGGCCAAAGAGTTCTTCAGCATCCACCCCCTTGCTCCCCCGTTTCCTCTGACCAGGGCCTTTGCCCTATAGGCCTTTGCAGTATGGAAACAGCCCCTTCTAGAACCTCCCTTCCAAGTAGGCCTCAAATGAGGCCTAGGCCCAGGGGAAAGGTGCTAGAGGGGAGGAGCCTGTGGAGGCGCCCGGCCATGTCTGGACCCACTCCCCGCAGCATGCCCCTTCACGGGGCAGTACCCCCCTAGGCCAGGAATTTCTGGCCAATGCTGGCCAAGGGCAGGGCCCTCGCTGGGTTCTGCCTCTGGCCTGTGGGCCCTCTGCGCAGAGCCGAACGTGGGGCACAGTGAGCTTCTTGCTCTCCCTTCTTCCCTGAGGCTGGTGGGCCAAAGATTTCTTCAGCATCCCCCCTTTCTCCCCCCTTTCTTCTGACGATCCCCTATGACCTATAGGCCGTTACAGTGTGGAGATAGCCCCTGCTAGCACCTCCCCTCCAAATAGGCCGCAAATGAGGCCTATGCCCAGGGCAAAGGCGCTAGCGGGGAGGAGCCTGGGGAGGCGCCCGGCCATGTCTGGACACACTTCCCACAGCCTGCCCCTTCATGGGGCAGTAGCCCTGGGGGCCAGGAAAGTCTGGGCAAGGCTGGCCAAGGGCAGGGGACATGCTGGGTTCTTTCTCTGGCCTTTAGGGCCTTTGAGCAGAGCCAAACTTGGGGCACAGTGGGCCTCTTGCTCTCCCTTCTTCCCTGAGGCTGCTGGGCCAAAAGGTTCTTCAGTATCCACCCCCTTGCTTCCCCCTACCCTCTGAACAGGGCCTATGCCCTATAGGCCGTTACAGTGTGGAGACAGCCCCTGCTAGCACCTCCCCTCCAAGTAGGCCTCAAATGAGGCCTATGCCCAGGGCAAAGGCGTTAGCGGGGATGAGCCTGGTGAGGCACCCAGGCATGTCTGGACACACTCCCCACAGCCTGCCCCTTCATGGGGCAGTACCCCTGGATACCAGGAAGGCCTGGGCAACGCTGGCCAAGGGCAGGGGCCTTGCTGGGTTCTGCCTCTGGCCTGTGGGGCCTCTGAGCAGAACCGGCCCTCTCCCGCTGGAAGACCTCCGTGGCTGCATCCAACGACCGGTGTTGCAAGCACTCTGGCCGGCTGTTGCCGCAAGCCTCGCACACTGTTCCCAAGCCCGGGAGAAAAGCGCTCGGGGTGGTCCTCTCTCAGGGCCCTTGGCCCTGAGCCTGGGGACCAGCTAGGGGGTCCACACTCCCAGGCCAAGGCAGAACCACATGCACACGTCTGTTCCTGCCCCCTGCACCTTCAGAGAGCTCGGCTGAGCCAGAGTCTGTCAGGCAGCTCCTTGGCAGCCCCAGCAGCACCGCCTGTGTGGGAAGGGGCAGAGCCGACCTAGGGGCACAGTGGGCCTCTTGCTCTCCCTGCTGCCCTGAGGCAGCTGGGCCAAAGAGGTCTTGGGCATCCACCCCCTTGCTCCCCCGTTCCCTCTGACCAGGGCCTTTGCCCTATAGGCCGTTGCAGTGTGGAGACAGCCCCTGCCAGCACCTCCCCTCCAAGTAGGCCTCAAATGAGGCCTAGGCCCAGGGGAAAGGCGCTAGCGGGGAGGAGCCTGGGGAGGCGCCTGGCCACGTCTGGACCCACTCCCTGAAGCATGCCCCTTCATGGGGCAGTACCCCTCTAGGCCAGGAATGTCTAGCCAATGCTGGCCAAGGGCAGGGGCTATGCTGGGTTCTGCCTCTGGCCTGTGGCGCCTCTGAGCAGAGTCGAATTGGGGCACAGTGAGCCTCTTGCTCTCCCTGCTGCCCTGAGGCTGCTAGGCCAAAGAGTTCTTCAGCATCCACCCCCTTTCTTCCCCCTGCCTTCTGACCAGCGCCTATGCGCTATAGGCCGTTACAGTGTGGAGACAGCCCCTGCTAGTACCTCCCCTCCAAATAGGCCCAAATGAGGCCTACGCCCAGGGAAAGGGGCTACCGGGGATGAGCCTGGGTAGGCGCCCGGGCATGTCTGGACACACACTCCGCAGCCTGTCCCTTCATGGGGCAGTACCCCTGGAGGCCAGGAAGGTCTGGGCAAGGCTGGCCATGGGCAAGGGCCATGCTGCGTTCTGCCTCTGGCCTGTGGGGCCTCTGAACAGAGTTGACCTAGGGGCACAGGGGGCCTCTTGCTCTCCCTGCTGCTCTGAGGCTGCTGGCCCATAGAGGTCTTGGGCATCCACCCCTGCCGGGAGCCAGCACATGAGATCCCACCCATGACAAGGTCATGAGGAGAAGGCCTGACGGGCAAGGCGGATCAGGTTTTCAGGGATTCCGAAAAGCTGCCCCTGGTGCTCACCTTCAAGATGATATCTGTCTTTCTGATGCTTGCTTCAATAGACTACTCCCTAATTTCTCTGACACAGGCAGAAGGCCTTCCCTGATCTCTTTCCTAATAAGGATCAATTTAGAACTTTAATCAATATGTTTCCCAGGTGGTGGTATTTTATGAGATTATCCAGGGTGAAAGGAGTGTTTTAATTTAAACTCCTTTGCTGTATTTTAGTGTGTTTGGCAAATGCGTTTATGCCCTTGGTACTAATATGCATGATTGCTTATAATACCCTAATCATAAAACAGCATAAAGAACCTGATCACACAAAAGGCCCTAATAGGCAAAGAGCCCTTCGTGGAGAGGAAGCCCTATTAGAGAACACAAAAATATTATTCTAAAATGTTTAGAGGTAAAGATTTAGAAAAATAAGAGTTTAGAATTGTTCATTTTAACCAGGAATGCTAAACAGGGGCTGCCTCACCGGAGCTGCAGAGTCTTTGTGTGGTAAACCTTTTAGATAAATTTAACTGAGAACTTCTGCAAAAGGACTGACCTTTGTGTTCTTTAAAGAATAGATTACGGAAAACAGCTTTGTTTTCACCTAGGTCACAAAATGTCCATAGGCCCCAAGGCCAGAAGATAATGTATAAGACTCTCAAAGAAAGTAGCAGAAAATACCCTGGTTTCATGAAGGATAAGCTGATGTAATATTAAACTATCTTCCCCTTAAAAATGTCCTAAAAATATAAAAGCTACGGTAAAAAAAAATAAAAAAAATTGCCAGACTCTACTACACCTCTGCAGTCTGATCTCTCTCTCTCTCTCTCCTTTTCTCAATGACGCTGTTCATCCTGAGGGTACCCCTGGATCCTGCTGAGGCTGGACCCCGGCACACCCCCTTGCTCCCCACTTCCAGAGGGGCCAGGGCCTCTGCCATCTAGGCCGTTGCAGTGTGGAGACAGCCCCTGCCAGCACCTCCCCTCCAAGTAGGCCTCAAATGAGGCCTAGGCCGAGGTAAAGGTGCTAGCGGGGATGAGCCTGGGGAGGCGCCCGGGCATGTCTGGACACACACCCCACAGCCTGCCCCTTCATGGGGCAGTAGCCCTGGAGGCCAGGAAGGTCTGGGCAAGTCTGGCCAAGGACAGGGACCATGCTGGGTTCTGCGTCTGGCCTGTGGGGCCTCTGAGCAGAGCTGACCTAATGGCAGAGTGGGCCTCTTGCTCTCCCTGCTGCCCTGAGGCTGTAGGGCCAAAGAGGTCTTGGGATTCCAACCATTTGCTCCCCCATTCCCTCTGAGCAGGGCCTTGGCCCTACACGCCATTGTAGTGTGGAGACAGCCCCTGCCAGCACCTTCCCACCCAGTAGGCCTCAGCTGAGGCCTAGGCCCAGGGGAAATGCCCTAGCGGGGCTGAGTTGGGGTAGGTGCCCGTGCATGTCTGGACACACTCCCTGCAGCCTGCCCCTTCGTGGGGCAGTAGCCCTGGACGCCAGGAAGGTCTAAGCAAGGCTGGCCAAGGGCAGAGGCCATGCTGGGTTCTGCCTCTGGTCTGTGGGGCCTCTGAGCAGAACAGGACCTCTCCTGCTGGAAGACCTCCCCGGATGCTCCCAAGGGCCGGTTTGGAAGCACTCTGGCCGGCTGTTCCCGCAAGCTGCGCACTCTGCTCCCAAGCCCGGGAGAAAAGCTCTTTGGGGTGGTCCTCTCTCAGGGCCCTTGGCCCTGAGCCTGGTTACCAGCTAGGGGGTCCACACTCCCAGGCGAAGGCAGAACCACATGCACACATCTGTTCCTGCCCCCTGCCCCTTCAGAGAGCTCGGCTGAGCCATAGTCAGTCAGCTCCTTGGCAGCCCCAGCAGCACTGCCTGTGTGGGATGTGGCAGAGCCAACCAAGAGACACAGTGGGCCTCTTGCTCTCCCTGCTCCCTGAGCTGCTGGGCCAAAGAGGGCTTGCCCATCCGCTCCATTGCTCCCCCCTTCCCTCTGCCAGAAGGCTCTGCCTCCTGGGACGTTGCAGTGTGGAGACAGCCCCTGCCAGCACCTCCCCTCCCAGTAGGCCTCAGCTGAGGCCTAGGCCCAGGGGAAAGGCCCTAGCGGGGCTGAGGTGGGGTAGGTGCCCGTGCATGTCTGGACACACTCCCTGCAGTATTCCCCTTAATTGGGCAGGACCCATGGGGGCCAGGAAGGTTTGGGCAATGCTTGCCAAGGGTAGGGGCCATGCTGTGTTCTGCCTCTGGCCTGTGGGGCCTCTGAGCAGAGGTGACCTAATGGCAGAGTGGGCCTCTTGCTCTCCCTGATGCCCTGAGGCTGTTGGGACAAAGAGGTTTTGGACAGCCACCCTTTTGCTCCCCCGTTCTCTCTGACCAGGGCCTTGGCCCTATACGCCATTGTAGTGTGGAGACAGCCCCTGCCAGCACCTCCCCTCTAAGTAGGCCTCAAATGAGACCTAGGCCCAGGGGAAAGGCTCTAGCGGGGAGGAACCTGGGAAGGCACCCGGCCATGTCTAGACACACTCCCTGCAGCCTGCCTCTTAATGGGGCAAGACCGCTCGAGGCCAGGAAGGTCTGGGCAAGGCTGGCCATGGGCAGGGGCCATGCTGTGTTCTGACTCTGGCCTATGGGGCCTCTGAGCAGAGCTGACCTAGGGACATAGTAGGGCTCTTGCTCTCCCTGCTGCCCTGATTATGCTGGGCCAGACAGTTCTTGAGCATCCATCCCCTTGTTCCCCTGTACCCTCTGACCAGGGCCTTTGCCCTATAGGCCGTTGCAGTGTGGAGATAGCCCCTGCCAGCACCTCCCCTCCAAGTAGGCCTCAAATGAGGCCTAGGCCCAGGGGAAACGCTAGCGGGGAGGAGCCTGGGGAGGCGCCCGGCCATGTCTGGACACACTCCCCGCAGCCTGCCCCTTCATGGGGCAGTATCCCTGGAGGCCAGGAAGGTCTGGGCAAGGCTGGCCAAGGGCAGGGGCCATGCTGGGTTCTGCCTCTGGCCTGTGGGTCCCCTGATCGGAGCCGAATTAGGGGCATAGTGGGCCTCTTGCTCTCCCTTCTGCCCTGAGGCTACTGGGCCAAAGTGTTCTTTAGCATCCACCCCCTTTCTCCCCCTTCTCTCTGACCAGGGCCTATGCCCTATAGGCCGTTACAGCATGGAGACAGACCCTGCTAGCACCTCCCATCCAAGTAGGCCTCAAATGAGGCCTATGCCCATGGAAAAGCGCTAGCGGTGATCAGCCTGGGGAGGTGCCCGGGCATGTCTGGACATAATTCCCGCAGCCTGCCCCTTCATGGGGTAGTACCACTGGAGGCCAGGAAGGTCTGGGCAAGGCTGGCCATGGGCAAGGGCCATGCTGTGTTCTGCCTCTGGCCTGTGGGGCCTCTGAACAGAGTCGACCTAGGGGCACAGTTGGCCTCTTGCTCTCCCTGCTGCCCTGAGGCTGTTGGGACAAAGAGATCTTGGGCATCCACCCACTGGCTCCCCCCTTCCCTCTGACCAGGGCATCTGCCTTCTAGGCCATTGCAGTGTGGACACAGCCCTTGCCAGCACCTCCCCTCCAAGTGGCCTCAAATGAGGCCTAGGCCCAGGGGAAAGGCGCTAGTGGGGAGGAGCCTGGGGAGGCGCCCGGCCATGTCTGGACACACTCCCCGCAGCATGCCCCTTCATGGGGCAGTACCCCTGGAGGTCAGGAAGGTCTGGGCAAGGCTGGCCAAGGGCAGGGGCCATGCTGGGTTCTGCCTCTGGCCTGTGGGGCCTCTGAGCAGAGCCGAACGAGGGGCACAGTAGGCCTTTCCTCTTCCTCTTCCTTCTTCCCGGGGTTGCTGGGCCAAAGAGTTCTTCAGCATCCACCCCCTTGCTCCCCCCTTCCCTCTGACCAGGGCCTATGCCATATAGGCCGTTACAGTGTGGAGACAGCCCCTGCTAGCACCTCCCCTCCAAGTAGGCCTCAAATGAGGCCTATGCCCAGGGCAAAGACAGTAGCGGGGATGAGCCAGGGGAGGCACCCGGTCATGTCTGGGCACATTCCTCGCAGCCTGCCCCTTCATGGGGCAGTAACCCTGGACGCCACGAAGGCCTGGGCAATGCTGGCCAAGGGCAGCGGCCATGCTGTGTTCTGCCTCTGGCCTGTGGGGCCTCAGAACAGAGTCGACATAGGGGCACAGTTGGCTTCTTGCTCTCCCTGCTGCCCTGAGGCTGTTGTGCCAGAGTTCTTGGGCATCCACCACCTGGCTCCCCACTTCCCTCTGACCAAGGCCTCTGCCCTATAGGTCATTGCAGTGTGGAGATAGCTCCTGCTAGAACGTCCCCTCCAAGTAGGCCTCAAATGAGGCCTAGGCCCACGTGAAAGGCACTAGTGGTGATGAGCTTCGGGAGGAGCCCGGGCATGTCAGGCCCACTCCCCGCAGCCTGCCCCTTCATGAGGCAGTAACCCTCGAGGCCAGGAAGGTCTGAGAAAGGCTGGCCCAGGGCTGAGGCAATGCTGGGTTCTGCCTCTGCCCTGTGGGTCCTCTGAGCAGAGCCGACCTAGGGGCACAGTGTGCCTCTTGCTCTTCCTGCTGCCCGGAGGCTGCTGGTCCAAAGAGGTCTTGGGTATCCACCCCCTTGCTCCCCCGTTCCCTCTGACCAGGGCCTTTGCCCTATAGGCCGTTGCAGTGTGGAGACAGCCCCTGCCAGCACCTCCCCTCCAAGTAGGCCTCAAATGAGTCCTAGGCCCAGTGGAAATGTGCTAGCGGGGAGGAGCCTAGGGAGGCACCCGGGCATGTCTGGACACACTCCCCGCAGCATGCCCCTCATGGGGCAGTAACCCTGGAGGCCAGGAAGGTCTGGGCAAGGCTGGCCCAGGGCAGAGGCCATGCTGGGTTCTGCCTCTGGCCTGTGGGGCCTCTGAGCAGAACCGGCCCTCTCCCGCTGGAAGACCTCCCCGGCTGCTTCCAAAGGCCGGTTTGCAAGCACTCTGGCCGGCTGTTCCCGCAAGCCGCGCACTCTGCTCCCAAGCCCAGGAGAAAAGCGCATTGGGGTGGTCCTCTCTCAGGGCCCTTGGCCCTGAGCCAGGGAACCAGCTAGGGGGTCCACACACCCTGGCCAAGGCCCAATCACATGCACACGTCTGTTCCTGCCCCCTGCCCTTCAGAGAGCTCGGCTGAGCCAGAGTTTGTCAGGCAGCTCCCTGGCAGCCCCAGCAGCACTGCCTGTGTGGGAAGGAGGCAGAGCCGATCTAGGGGCACAGTGGGCCTCTTGCTCTCCCTGCTGCCCTGAGGGTGCTGGGCCACAGAGGGCTTGGGCATCCACCTCCTTGCTTTCCCCTTCCCACTAAGGCCTTTCCCCTGGGTCTAGGCCTCATTTGAGGCCAACTGGAGTGGAGGTGCTGGCAATGGCTGTGTCCACACTGCAACGGCCTAGAAGGCAGATGCCCTGGTCAGAGGGAAGGGGGGAGCCAGTGGGTGGATGCCCAAGATCTCTTTGTCCCAACAGCCTCAGGGCAGCAGGGAGAGCAAGAGGCCAACTGTGCCCCTAAGTCGACTCTGTTCAGAGGCCCCACAGGCCAGAGGCAGAACACAGCATGGCCTTTGCCCATGGCCAGCCTTGCCCAGACCTTCCTGACCTCCAGGGGTACTGCCCCATGAATGGGCATGCTGTGGGTAGTGTGTCCAGACCTGCCTGGGTGCCTCCCCAGGCTCCTCCCCACTAGTGCGTTTCACCTGGTCCTGGGCCTCATTTGAGGCCTTCTTGGAGGGGAGGTGCTGGCAGGGGCTGTCTCCACCCTGAAACGGCCTATAGGGCAAAGGCCCTGGTCAGAGGGAACGGGGTAGCAATGTGCCGGATGCCCAAGAACTCTTTGGCCCAGCAGCCACAGGGCAGCAGGGAGAGCAAGAGGATCAGTGTGCCCCTAGGTCAGCTCTGCTCAGAGGACCCACAGGCCGGAGGCAGAACCCAGCATGGTCCCTGCCCTTGCACAGCCTTGCGCAGACCTTCCTGGCCTCCAGGGCTACTGCCCATGAAGGGGCAGTATGTGGGGTGTGTGTCCAGACATGCCTGGGCGCCTCCCCAGGCTCATCCCCACTAGCGCCTTTGCCCTGGGCGTAGGCCTCATTTGAGGCCTGCTTGGAAGGGAGGTGCTAGCAGGGGCTGTCTGCACACTGTAACGGCCTATAGGGCATGGGCGCTGGTCAGATGGAAGGGGGGAGAAAGGGTGCATGCTGAAGAACTCTTTGGCCCAGCAAACTCAGGGCAGAAGGGAGAGCAAGAAGCCCACTGTGCCCCAAGTTCGGCTCTGCTCAGAGGCCCCACAGGCCAGAGGCAGAACCCAGCGAGGCCCCTGCCCTTGGCCAGCCTTGCCCAGGCCTTCCTGGCGTCCAGGGGTACTGCCCCATGAAGGGGCAGGCTGCAGGGAGTTGTCCAGACAAGCCCGGGTGCCTCCCCAGGGTCAAACCTGCTAGCGGATTTCCCCTGGGTCTAGGCCTCATTTGAGGCCAATTGGAGGGGAGGTGCTGGCAAGGGCTGTGTCACACTGCAACGGCCTAGAAGGCAGATGCCCTGGTCAGAGGGAAGGGGGGAGCCAGTGGGTGGATGCCCAAGATCTCTTTGTCCCAACAGCCTCAGGGCAGCAGGGAGAGCAAGAGGCCAACTGTGCCCCTAGGTCAACTCTGTTCAGAGGCCCCACAGGCCAGAGGCAGAACACAGCATGGCCCTTGCCCATCCCCAGGCTTTCCCAGACCTTCCTGGCCTCCAGGGGTACTTGCCCATGAAGAGGCAGGCTGCGGGGTATGTGCCAGACATGGCCGGGCGCCTCCCCAGGCTCATCCCCGCTAGCGCCTTTGCCCTGGGCCTAGGCCTCATTTGAGGCCTACTTGGAGGGGAGGTCCTCGCAGGGGCTACCTCCACACTGCAACGACCTATAGGGCAGAGGGCCTGGTCAGAGGGAAGGGTTAGCAAGTGGGTGGATGCTCAAGATCTCTCTGTCCCAGCAGCCTCAGGGCAGCAGGGAGAGCAAGAGGCGCACTGTGCCCGTACGTCGGCTCTGCTCAGAGGCCCCACAGGCCAGAGGCAGAACCCAGCATGGCCCCTGCCCTTGGCCAGCCTTGCCCAGACCTTCCTGGCCTCCAGGGGTACTGGCCCAGGAAGGGGCAGGCTGCGGGGAGTTTGTCCAGACATGCCCGAGTGCCTAGCCAGGCTCATCCCCGCTAGCGCCTTTCCCCTGGGTCTAGGCCTCATTTGAGGCCAGTTGCAGTGGAGGTGCTGGCAAGGGCTGTGTCCACACTGCAATGGCCTAGAAGGCAGATGCCCTGGCCCCTCTGGAAGTGGGGAGCAAGGGGGTGTGCCGGGGTCCAGCCTCAGCAGGATCCAGTGGTACCCTCAGGATGAACGACATCGTCGAGAAAAGGAGAGAGAGAGAGTGATCAGACTGCAGAGGTGTAGTAGAGTCTGGCAATACTCTATTTTTTATTTACCATAGCTTTTATATTTTTAGGACATTTTTAAGGGGAAGATAGTTTAATATTACATCAGCTTATCCTTCATGAAACCAGGGTGTTTTCTGCAACTTCTTTGAGAGTCTTATACATTATCTTCTGGCCTTGGGGCCTATTGACATTTTGTGACCTAGGTGAAAACAAAGCTGTTTTCCGTAATCTATTCTTTAAAGAACACAAAGGTCAGTCCTTTTGCAGAAGTTCTCAGTTAAATTTATCTAAAAGGTTTACCACACAAAGACTCTGCAGCTCCGGTGAGGCAGCCCCTGTTTAGCATTCCTGGTTAAAATGAACAATTCTAAACTCTTATTTTTCTAAATCTTTACCTCTAAACATTTTAGAATAATATTTTTGTGTTCTCTAATAGGGCTTCCTCTCCACGAAGGGCTCTTTGCCTATTAGGGCCTTTTGTGTGATCAGGTTCTTTATGCTGTTTTATGATTAGGGTATTATAAGCAATCATGCATATTAGTACCAAGGGCATAAACGCATTTGCCAAACACACTAAAATACAGCAAAGGAGTTTAAATTAAAACACTCCTTTCACCCTGGATAATCTCATAAAATACCACCACCTGGGAAACATATTGATTAAAGTTCTAAATTGATCCTTATTAGGAAAGAGATCAGGGAAGGCCTTCTGCCTGTGTCAGAGAAATTAGGGAGTAGTCTATTGAAGCAAGCATCAGAAAGACAGATATCATCTTGAAGGTGAGCACCAGGGGCAGCTTTTCAGAATCCCTGAAAACCTGATCCATCTTGCCCGTCAGGCCTTCTCCTCATGACCTTGTCATGGGTGGGATCTCATGTGCTGGCTCCCGGCAGGGGTGGATGCCCAAGACCTCTATGGGCCAGCAGCCTCAGGGCAGCAGGGAGAGCAAGAGGCCCACTGTGCCCCTAGGTCGGCTCTGCTCAGAGGCCCCAAAGGCCAGAGGCAGAACACAGCATGGCCCTTGCCCATGGCCAGCCTTGCCCAGACCTTCCTGACCTCCAGGGGTACTGCCCCATGAAGGGGCAGGCTGTGGGGAGTGTGCCCAGACATGCCCGGGCGCCTCCCCAGGCTCATCCCTGCTAGCGCCTTTACCCTGAGCGTAGGGCTCATTTGAGGCCTACTTGGATGGGAGGTGCTAGCAAGGGTTGTCTCCACACTGTATGGGCCTATAGGGCATAGGCCCTGGTCAGAGGGAAGGGGGAAGCAAGGGGGTGGATGCTGAAGAACTCTTTGGCCCAGCAGCCTCAGGGCAGAAGGGAGAGCAAGAGGCCCACTGTGCCCCAAGTTCGGCTCTGCTCAGAGGCCCTACAGGCCAGAGGAAGAACCCAGCATGGCCCCTGCCCTTGGCCAGCCTTGCCCAGACCTTCCTGGCCTCCAGGGGTACTGCCCCATGAAGGGGCATGCTGCGGGGAGTGTGTCCAGACATGGCCGGGCGCCTCCCCAGGCTTCCTCCCAGCTAGCACGTTTCCCCTGGGCGTAGGCCTCATTAGAAGCCTACATGGAGGGGAGGTGCTAGCAGGGGCTGTCGACACACTGGAACGGCCCATAAGGCATAGGCCCTGGTCAGAGGGAATGGGGGAGCAATGGGCTGGATGCCCAAGAGCTCTTTGGCCCAGCAGCCTTAGCGAAGCAGGGAGAGCAAGAGGCCCAGTGTGCCCCTAGGTCAGCTTTGCTCAGAGGCCCCACAGGCCAGAGGCAGTACCCAGCATGGTCCGTGTGCTTGGCCAGCCTTTCCCAGACTTCCTGGCCTGGAGGGCTACTGCCCCATGAAAGGGCAGGCTGTGGGTTGTGTGTCCAGACATGCCCGGGCACCTCCCCAACTCAGCCCCGCTTGGGCCTTTCCCCTGGGCCTAGGCCTCAGTTGAGGCCTACTGGGAGTGGATGTGCTGGCAGGGGTTGCCTCCACACTGAAACGTCCCAGGAGGCAGAGCCTTCTGACAGAGGGAAGATGGGAGAACGATGGTGGATGCCCAAGTACTCTTTGGCCCAGCAGCCTCAGGGCAGCAGGGAGAGCAAGAGGCCCAATGTGCCCCTAGATCGGCTTTGTTCAGGGGCCCCACAGGCCAGAGGCAGAACCCACCATGGACCCTGCCCTTGGCCAGGCTTGCCCAGACCTTCCTGGCCTCCAGAGGCACTGCCCCATGAAGGGCAGGCTGCAGGGAGTGTGGCCAGACATGCACGGGTGCCTCCCCAAGCTCAGCCCCGCTTGGGCTTTTCCCCTGGGCCTAGGCCTCAGTTGAGGCCTCCTTGGTGGGGAGGTGCTAGCAGGGTCTGCCTCCACACTGCAACAGCCCAGAGGGCAGGTCGCTTTGTCAGAGGGAAAGGGGGAGAAATGGTGTGAATGCCCAAATCCTCGTTGGCACAGCAGCCTCAGGACAGCAGGGAGAGCAAGAGGCCAACTGTTCCCCTAGGTGGGCTCTGCCCCTTCACACACAGGCAATGCTGCTGGGGCTGCCATGGAGCTGCCTGACAGACGCTGGCTCAGCCGAGCTCTTTGAAGGGGCAGGGGGTAGGAACAGACGTGTGCATGGAGTTCTGCCTTGGCCTGGGACTGTGGGTCCCCTAGCTGGTCACCAGGCTCAGGGGCAAGAGCCCTGAGAGAAGACTATTCCAAAGCTCTGATCTCCCTGTCCTGGAAGCAGAGTTTGCGGGATGCGGGGAAAGCGTGCCTTCTCTCGGGAAGAAGCGGCATCCAGCAGGTGCATCTTTGCACGAATCCTTTGGACGGCACCGGGGAGGTGTGCCCGCGGGAGATGGCCCGGTCTGCTCAGAGGCCCCACATGCCAGAGTCAGAACACAAAATGCCCCTGCCATTGTACAGCCTTGCAGTGACAATCCTCGCTTCAAGTTTGAGTGCCCCATGAAGGAGCAGGCAGGGGGAGTGTGTCAGACATGCCCGGGGGGCCTTCCTGGGGTCAACTCCACTAGGACCTTTCCACACGAGCTAGGTGCCAGGCCTCCTAGGAGGAGAGCGGGTTCAGACTGGATGTCTCCACACTGCCAAGGCCTCGAGGCATGGGGGCTCTGTCAGAGGGAAGGGACGAGCAACTGGACTGATGTTCAAGCCCTTGCTCTCCCTGCAACCCCAGCAAACCCTGGGGAGAAAGAGGCCCACCATGTTGCTAGGTCGGGCCTGCCCCCTTCATCCAAGGCTGTGCTGCTGGGGAGCCAAGGAGGTAGCTGACAGGCTTAGGCTCAGCAGAGCTCTCGGAAGGGGCAGGGGCTGGAACAGACGTGTGCGTGTGGTTCTGCCTTTGCCTGTGTGTGTGGGTCCCCTAGCTGGTCCCCAGGCTGAGGGAAAGAACCCTGAGAGAAGACCACCCTGAAGCACTTTTTTCCCCAGCCTGGAAGCAGAGTGTGCAGGATGAGGGGAAAGCATGCCTCCTCCTGGGAAGAAGTGGCAGCCATCCAGCGTGTGTTTGCAAGTGGCCTTTGGATGGCACTGGGGAGGTGTGCCTGCAGTAGAAGGCCAGTTCTGCTCAGAGGCCCCCATGCCAGAGTCAGCGCACAGTATTCCCCCTTCCCTTGCACAGCCTTGCAGTGACATTCCTGGCTTCAAGTGGGACTGCCCCATGAAGGAGCAGACTGCGGGAGTGTGTCAGACATGCCGGGGGGGGGCCTCCCTGGGGTCAGCTCTGCTAGTGCCTTTCCACTCGAGCTAGGCCCCAGGCCTCCTAGGAGAGGAGGTGCTGACCGGCTGTCTCCACACTGCCAAGGCCTAGAGCCGTGGTGGCTCTGTCAGAGGAAAGGGAAGAGCAAATGGCTGATGGTCAAGCCCTTGCTCACTCAGCAGCCCCAGCACACCCTGGGGAGAATGTGGCCCACCGTGTCCCTGGGTCAGGCCTGGCCCCTTCAATCAAAGTTGTGCTGCTTGGGGAGCCAAGGAGGTAGCTGAAAGGCTTAGGCTCAGCAGAGTTGTAGGAAGGGGCAGGGGGCTGGAACAGACATGTGCATGTGGTTCTGCCTTTGCCTGTGTGTGTGGGTCCCCTAGCTGGTCCCCAGGCTTAGGGGAAAGAGCCCTGAGAGAAGACAACCCCGAAGTGCTTTTCTCCTGGGCCTGGAAGCAGAGTGCGTGGGATGTGGGGAAGGTGTGCTTCCTCCTGCGAAGACGCCGCAGCCAGCTGGCACGTGTTTGCAAGCGGCCGTTTAACAGCACGGGGGAGGTGTGCCCGTAAGAGAAGGCCATTTCTGCTCAGAGGGATGACATGCCAGAGTCAGAGCTCAGTATGCCCCTGCCCTTGCACAGCCTTGCAGTGACATTCCTGGCTTAACGTGGGACTGTCCCATGAAGATGCAGGCTGCGGGACTGTATCAGACATGCCCGGGTGGGGGGGGGGGGCCTTCCTGTGGTCAGCTCCGCTAGGGCCTTTCCACTCCAGGTGGGCCCCAGGCCTCCTAGGAGAGGATGTGCGGACCGGCTGTCTCCACACTGACAAGCCCTAGAGGCATGGGGGCTCTGTCAGAGAAAAGGAAGAGTAACTGGACTGATGGTCAAGCCCTTGCTCACCCAGCAGCCCCAGCGCACCCTGGGGAGAAAGAGGCCCACCGTGTCCCTAGGTCGGGCCTGCCCCCTTCACCCAAGGCTGTGCTGCTGGGGAGCCAAGGAGGTAGCTGACAGGCTTAGGCTCAGCAGAGCTCTCGGAAGGGGCAGGGGTTGGAACAGACATGTGCGTGTGGTTCTGCCTTTGCCTGTGAGTGTGGGGCCCCTAGCTGGTCCCCAGGCTGAGGGGAAAGAGCCCTGAGAGAAGACCACCCCGAAGCGCTTTTCTCCCGGGCCTGGAAGCAGAGTGCGTGGGATGCGGGGAAAGCGTGCCTCCTCCCCGGAAGAAGTGGCAGGCAGCCAGCGCGTGTTTGCAAGTGGCCTTTGGACGGCACCAGGGAGGTTTGCCCACGGGAGAAGGCAAATTCTGCTCAGAGGCCCGACATGCCAGAGTCAGAGCACAGCATGCCCCCTGCCCTTGCACAGCCTTGCAGTGACATTCCTGGCTTCAAGTGGGACTGCCCCATGAAGGAGCAGGCTGCGGGAGTGTGTCAGACATGCCCGAGGGGCCTTCCTGGGTCAGCTCTGCTAGGGCCTTTCCACTCGAGCTAGGCCCCAGGCCTCCTAGGAGAGGAGGTGCGGACTGGCTGTCTCCACACTGCCAAGGCCTAGAGGCGTGGGGGCTCTGTCAGAGGAAAGGGAGGAGCAACTGGAGGGATGTTCAAGCCCTTGCTCGCCCAGCACCGTCAGCGCACCATGAAGAGAAATCGGCCCACTGTGCCCCTAGGTCGGGTCTGCCCCTTCACACACAGGCTGTGCTGCTGGGGAGCCAAGGAGCTGCCTGACAGACTCTTACCCTCCAGAGCTCTCTGAAGTTGCAGCTCTCAGACGTGTGCATGTGGTTCTTTCTTTGACAGTGTGTGTGGGTTCCCTAGCTTTCCCCCAGGCTCAGGGGCAAGGACCCTGAGAGAAGACCACCCCAAAGCACTTTTCTCCCGGGCCTAGAAGCAGAGTGCGCGGGATGCAGGGAAACCGGGCCTTCTTCAAGGAAGAAGGTGCAGCCAACCAGCGAGTGCTAGCAAACTGGCCTCTGGAAGGCACCGGGGAGGTCTTCCAGCAGAAGGCCAGTTCTGCTCAGAGGCCCAAAATGCCAGAATCAGAGCCCAGCTAGCCCCCTGCCCTTGGCCAGCCTTGCAAAGACATTTCTGGCTTCAGGTGGAACATCCCCCAAACTAGCAAGCTGCGGGAGTGTATCAGACATGCCCAAGGGGCCTTCCTGGGTTCAGCTACGCAAGTGCCTTTCCACTAAAGCTAGGCCCCAGGCCTCCTTAGAGAGGAGTTGCAGACTGAGTGTCTCCACACTGGCAAGACCTAGAGCCGTGGGGGCTCTGTCAGAGGGACGGGAAGAACAACAGGACGGACGTCCAAGCCCTCGCTTGCCCAGGAGGCCCAGTGCACCATGAAGAGAAAGAGGCCCACTGTGCCCCTAGGTCGGCTCTGCCCCTTCACAGAAGGCTGTGCTGCTGGGGGAGCCAAGGAGTTTCCTAACAGACTTCGGCTCACAAGAGGTCTCTGAATGTGCAGGGGGCTGGAAGAGACATGTGCATGTGGTTCTGCCTTTGCTTGTGAGTGTGGGTCCCTGAGCTCATCCCCAGCCTCAGGGGAAGGAGTCCTGAGAGAAGACCTTCCCAAAGTGCTTTTCTCCCTGGCCTGGAAGCAGAGAGCGTGGGATGCGGGGAAAGAGAGCCTCCTCCAGGGAAAGAGTGGCAGCCAGCCAGCAAGTGTTTGCAAATCAGCCTTTTTAAGGCACCGGGGAGGTGTTCCAGTGGGAAAACACCCATTCTGCTAAGAGGACCGAAATTCCAGAGTCAGAGCCCAGCATTCCCCCTGCACTTGGCCAGCCTTGCAAAGACCTTCTGAGCTTCAAGTGGTACTGTCCCCTGAAAGGCCAGGCTGCAGGAGTGTGTCAGATATGTCCGGGAACCTTCCTGGGATCAGCTCCGCCAGTGCCTTTTCACTCGAACTAGGCCCCAGGCCTCCTTTGAGTGGAGCTGAGGACCGGTTGTCTCCACACTGCCAATGCCTAGAGCTGTGAGGGCTCTGTCAGAGGGAAGGGAGGAGCAACTGGACAGACGTTCAAGCCCTTGCTCGCCCAGCAGCCTCAGCGCACCATGGAGAGAAAGAGGCCCACTGTGCCCCTAGGTCGGGTCTGCCCCTTCACACACAGGCTGTGCTGCTGGGGGAGCCAAGGAGGTTCCTGACAGACTCTGGCTCACCAGAGCTCTCTGAAGGTGCAGGGGGCTGGAACAGACATGTGCATGTGGTTCTGCCTTTGCCTGGGTATGTGGGTCCCCTAGCTCGTCCCCAGGCTCAGGGGCAAGAGCCCTGAGAGAAGAACTCATGGAAACGCTTTTGTCCCAGGCCTGAAGGAGAGTGTGCACAATGCGGGGAAAGCAGGCCTGCTTCAGGGAAGAAGCGGCAGCCAACCAGCGAGTGTTTGTACACCCACATTTGGAAGGAACAGGGGAGGTCTTACAGCGGAAACACACCAGTTCTGCTCAGAGGCCCAAAATGCCAGAGTCAGAGCACAGCATATCCCCTGTCGTTTGCCAGCCTTGCAGAGATTGCTGGCCTCAAGTTGTACTACCCATGAAGGAGTAGGCTGCATGAGTGTGTTAGGCATTCCTGGGCGCCTTACTGGGGTCAGCTCCACTATTGCCTCTCCATGCCAACTAGACCCCAGGCCTACTTGGAGAGGAGGCATGGACTGGTTGTCTCCAAACTGCCAAGGGCTAGAGCAATGGGAGCTCAGTCAGAGGGAAGGGAAGAGCCACTGGATGGATTTGCAAGCTCTTGCCTGGCCGAGCAGCCTCTGCGCCCCACGGAGAGAAAGAGGCCCACTGTGCCCCTGGGTCGGGTACACACGTTCACACACAGGCTGTGTGTCTGTAGGAGCCAAGGATGTGCCTGATAGGCTTATGCTCACTAGAGCTCTCTGACAGAGCAGTGGGCTGGAACAGATGTTTCAATGTGCTTCTACCTTTGCCTGTGAGTGTGGGTCCCCTAGCTCGTCCCCAGGCTCAGGGAAAACAAGCCCTTGGAAAAGATCACCAAGAAGCCCTTTTCCCACAGGCTTGGAAGCAGAGTTCGCAGCATGCAGGGAAAACGAGCCTCTTTGGGGAAGAAGAGGCAGCCAACCAGCGAGTGTTTGCAAGCCGGTCTTTGGAAGGAGCAGCTTAGCTCTTCCAATGGGAGAACTCCAGTTCTGCTCATAGGACCGACATTCCAGAGTCAGAGCCGAGCATCTCCCCTGCCCTTTGCCAGCCTTGCAGAGACAAGGCTGGCTACAAGTTGTACTGCCCATGAAGGAGGGGGCTGCAGGAGTGTGTCAGACATGACTGGGCACTTTACTGGGGTCAGCTCAGCTATTGCCTTTCCACACGATTAAGTCCCAGGTCTACTACTGAGGAGGCGCAAACTGGTTGTCTCCAAACTATGCAGGGCTAGAGCAATAGGAGCTATATCAGAGGTAAGAGAAGAGCAACTGGATGGATTTTCAAGCTCTTGCTAGGCTGAGCAGCCTCAGGTCTCCACAGAGAGAAACAGGCGACCTGTGCCCCTAGGTCGGGTATGTAGGTTGACACGCAGGTTGTCACACAGGGTGTGTCTCTGTTGGAGCCAAGAATGTTCCTGACACACTTAGGCTCACCAGAGCTCTCCTACTGAGCAAAGCGGATGGAACAGACGTGTGGATGTGTTTCTGCCTTCTCCTGTTCATGTGGATGCCATACATCTGCTGCAGGCTCAGGGTAAACAGCCCCTGAGAAAAGACCTCCAAGAAGTGCTTTACCTGAAGGCGGGGAAGCAGAGTTCCCAGAATGCGAGGAAAGCGAGCCTCCTTCTGAAGAGAGGAGGCAGCAACCATCGTGTGTTTGCAAGCCTGTATTTGCAAGGAATGTGTTAGCTTCTAGAATGGGAGACCTCCAGATCTGCTCAGAGGACTAAAATTCCAGAGTTAGGGCCGAGCATCTCCCCTTCCCTTTGTGAGGCTTGCAAAGGTATTCCTCACTTATACCGGTACTTCTCATGAAGGAGTAGGATGGGGGAGTATGTCAGACATGACTGTGTGCCTTACTGAGGTTAGCTCCGCTATTGCCTTTCCACTCGAACTAGCCCAAGTCCTACTTGGAGAGGGGGATGGGCCTGGTTTCTCCAAACTGTCATGGGCTAAAACAATGGTAGCTCTGTCAGAGGCAAGGGAAGAGCAATTGGGTGGATTTTCAAGCTGTTGCTAGGCCACACAGCTTCAGCGCCCCATGCAGAGAAACAGGAGCCCTGTGCCCCTATGTTGGTTAGGCAGGTTCACACAGAGGGTTTGTCTCTGCAGGACCCAGAAAGTTCCTGACAGACTTACGCTCACTAGAGCTCTCCTACAGAGAAAAGGAGATTAAACAGATGTGTGGATGTGTTTCTGCCTTTCCATTTGAGTGTGGGTCCCCTACCTTGACCCTAGGCTCAGGGGAAACAGCCCCTGAGAAAAGACCTCCAAGAAGCACTTTCCCGGAAGGCAGGGAAGCAAACTTCCCAGAATGCTGGGAAAGTGAGCCTCCTTTGGGGAAGAAGAGGCAGCCAACTGGCGAGTGCTTGCAAGCCTGTATTTGGAAGGAAAGAGTTAGCTTCTACAATGGGAGACCCTATAGATATGCTCAGATGACCAATATTTCAGAGTCAGGGCCAAGCATCTCCCCTGCCCTTTGCAAGCCTTGCAAAGACATTCTTAGCTCATACTGGTACTGCCCATGACGGAGCAGGCTGCGGCAGTGTGTCAGACATGACTAGGCGCTTTACTGGCATCAACTCCACTATTGCTTTTCCACTGGAACTAGTCCCCAGGCTTACTTGGAGAAGGATTGGGCCCCAGTTGTCTCCAAACTGCCAAGGGCTAGAGCAATGGGAGCTGTGTCAGAGATAAGGGAAGAACAATTGGATGGATCTGCAAGCTGTTGCTAGGTTGCACAGCTCAGTGCCCTGCAGAGGGAAACAGGCACCCTGTGCTCCTAGGTCCAGTATGCAGGTTCACACACAGGGTGTGTCTCCATCGGAGCCAAGAATGTTCCTGACAGACTTCGGTTCACTAGAGCTCTCCTACTGAGCAAAGACATATGTTTGTGCTTTTGCCTTTCCCTGTGAATGTGGGTCCCCAACCTCATCCCCAGGCTCAGGGTAATAAGCCCCTGGGAAAGACCTCCAAGAAGCACTTTTTCCACAGGCACGGAAGTGGAGTTCGCAGGATATGGGGAAAGCGAGCCTCCTTCGGGGAAGAAGAGTCAGCCAACCAACGTGTGTTTGCAAGCCTGTATTTGGAAGGAAAGGGTTAGTTTCTACAATGGGAAACCTATAGATCTGCTCAGAGGACCGAAATTGCAGAGTCAGGGGTGAACATATCCCCTGCCCTTTGTGAGTCTTGCAAAGACATTCCTAGCTTGTAGCAGTACTGCCCATGAAGGAGCAGGCTGCAGCAGTGTGTCAGACATGACTAGGCACCTTTACTGGGGACAGCTCCACTATTGCCTTTCCACTCATACTAGCACCAAGTCCTACTCAGAGAGGAGGTTGGGGCTGGTTTTCTCCAAACTGTCAAGGGCTAGAGCAATGGTAGCTCTGTTAGATGTAAGGGAAGAGCAATTGGATGGATTTTCAAGCTGTTGTTAGGCCACACTGCTTTAAGGGTCCCATGGAGAAATACAGGGGCCCTGTGCCCCTAGGTTGGGTATGCGGGTTCACACACAGGCTGTGTCTCCATAGGAGCCATGAATGTTCCTGACAGACTTAGGCTCACTAGTGCTCTCCTACAGAACAAAGGGAATGAAACAGTCGTGTGGATGTGGTTCTGCCTTTCCCTGTGAGTGTGAGTCCCCAACTTCGGTGCCAGGCTCAAGGGAAACAGCCTTGAGAAAAGACCTCCAAGAAGCGCTTTTCCCACAGGCTTGGAAGCGGAGTTTGCAGGATGCTGGGAAAGCAAGCCTCCTTAGGGGAAGAAGAGGCAACCATCCGGCATGTGTTTGCTAGTCTATATTTGGAAGGAACGGGTTAGCATCTATAATGGGAGACTTCCAGGTCTTCTCACAGCACTGAAATTCCAGAGTCAAGGCCGAGCATCTCCCCTGCCCTTTGTGAGCCTTGCAAAGACATTCCTAGGTTATAGCCAAACTGCCCAAAAAGGAGCAGGCTGCGGGAGTGTGTCAGTCATGACAGGGCGCCTTACAGGGGTCAGCTCCATTATTGCGTTTCCACTCGAACTAGGCCCCAGACCTACTTGGAGAGGGAGTGTGGCCTGGTTGTCTCCAAACTGCCAAGGGCTAGAGCAATGGGAGCTCTGTCAGAGGTAAGGGAAGACAATTGGATGGATTTTCAAGCCGTTGCTAGGCCACACAGCTTCAGTGCCCCATGGAGAGAAACAGGCTCCCTGTGCCCCTAGGTCGGGTATGCAGGTTCACACACATGGTGTGTCTCCGTAGGAGCCAAGTATGTTCCTGACAGACTTAGGCTCAAGAGAGCTCTCTTATGGAGCAAAGGGGATGGAACAGATGTGTGGATATGGTACTGCCTTTCCCGGTGAGTTTGGGTCCCCTACGTCGGCCCCAGCCTCAGGAGAAACAGCCCCTGGGAAAAGACTTCCAACAAACACTTTTCCCGCAGGCTGGGAAGCGGAGTTCGCAGGATGCGGGGCAAGCGAGCCTCCTTCGGGAAAGAAGAGGCAGCCACCGGGCGTCTGATTTAAGCCTCTATTTGGAAGCAACAGGTTCACTTCTAAAACGGGAGACCTCCAGATCTGCTCAGAGGACCAAATTTCCAGAGGCAGGGCCGTGTATCTCCCCTTCCCTTTCGTGATCCTTGCAAAGACATTCCTAGCTGATAGCGGTACTGCCCATGAAGAAGCAAGCAGCGGGAGTGTGTTTGACATGACTGGGTGCCTTCCTGGGCTCAGCTCCTCAAGGGGCCTTTCCTCTCGAAGTAGGCCCCATGTCCCCTTGGGGAGGGGGTTGGGCCCTCTTCCCTCCACACTGCCAAAGGGTGGAGCAAAGCCAGCTCTGTCAGAGGTAAGAAAAGAGCAACTGGATGGATTTTCAAGCTCTTGCTGGGCTGCACCGCTTCAGGGCCCACTCAAGCGAAACAGGTGCCCTGTGTCCCCTAGGTCGGGTATGCAGGTTCACACACAGGGTGTGTTCCCATCAAAGCCAAGAATTTTCCTGACAGACCTAGGCTCACTAGAGCTCTCCTACTGAGCGAAGGGGATGGAAGAGATGTGTGGAGGTGGTTCTGCCTTTCCCTGTGAGTGTGGGGCTACTCCCCATGGCCCCAAACTCAGGGATAACTGCCCCTAAGAAAGGAACCCCAAGAAATGCTTTTCCAGGAGGCTGAGATTTGGGAATTCACAGGATGTGTGGAAAGGGAGCCTCCTTCGAGCAAGTAGTGGCAGCCACCTGGCGTGTGTTTGCAAGTCTGTATATGCAATGAACAGGTTTGCTTATACAACGGGAGACCTCCAGATCTGCTCAGAGGACTGAAGTTCCAGAGGCAGGGCCATGTATCTCCCCTTCCCTTTGCGATCCTTGCAAAGACATTCCTAGCTGATAGCGGTACTGCCCATGAAGAAGCAAGCAGCGGGAGTGTGTTTGACATGCCTGGGTGCCTTCCTGGGCTCAGCTCCTCAAGGGGTCCTTCCTCTTGCAATAGGCCCCCTGACACCTTGAGTACAGGTTTGGGCCCTCTTCCCTCCACACTGTCAAAGGGTGGAGCAAAGCTAGCTCCATGGGATTTTCCAGGCAAGAGTACTGGAGTGGAGTGCCACTGCCTTCTCCATGGGTTTCACTGAATGATGCCAAATGGGTGGGATTTGCCTAGATTGACAGGAGGGCATTTTCAGGGGATAGTCAGGGGGCAGGAAGCAGGGGGGATTGCAAGCTGTCTGCCTTGAACTCCCTTTGCATCTCCTGATCCCTTCCTGGTGAGGCATATGTGGGTGTGTGTGTCCAACTCCCATTCCCTCTCTGTGGCAGGCCATCAACATTGAATTCAAACTCTATTTCTGTGTGGCTGATTGCAGAGCTGGTAGGACAACTATTTCCTGGACTGGTTTTGATGGTATGTAATAGGGGGTCGCTTTGGCTTGTATTCACAAGGTGGAATTCTCCATCTGGCTACTGTGGAGGGAGGGGTCAAGGGAGCGAGATGAGGGATGAGACTCCTTCTAACCTTTCCCTTCCCTGCCCTGCTTGGTCCTCCACCATGGTCTGAAGACTGGGATCTGCAATCTCAAGTGGACAGAGGCCAACCTACCTCAGAGTCCAGCTTTCTAACACAAGCACTTGTTGCAGAAACAGATCATGAAATAAAGGCATGCACTTGTTTCCAAGCTCATACAGGAATCTGAGAAATAACGGGGGAAACTTTTAGAAGGGGATGTGGTTGAGACCTGAAACCGTAAGTTTCATGGAGATCTTATTTGCTACCACAAATCTGTGAGACTTAGACCACTGCTCTCTATTTTGAGAGCCCAATATGGGCTCTACACACTATTTCACCTAGAATTCTAAGCCACAGTTGCCTTCCTTCCTCGAGGATTCTCGGGAGAGGATAGTTGTAGATCTGAAAAGCACCCTGCTAGCACGGGAACACCCATTAACTCCTGAAGGTTGTAATTGCCAGTTTCCTGCAGGATATTTTCAGGGCAGTAGCCGAATGGAAAATGCACCCGCTCCGTGTTCAGGAATGTAAAGGAAGCGACTGCAAACTGCTTCCATGCAGTCTACTACCTTACTAACCTTTTCCCGCCTCCTCTTCTTTACAGACCCTACTGAGTTACAAGGAAGATCAAGCCCAGGAATGCTGCTTTGGGGGTTTCTCCTGCAGATTAGTCTTTTCAATAAAGATGGAGCATTTTGTTACATTCATATAGATGATAATCATCAGTCATGGCCAGCATCATTGCACGTGTGGTTAACAATCAGCAGCAGAATACAACCTTGCCCCCCTGGGCCCATTACATGTTGAGGTCCCTCAGTGGGGAGGGGAGTCTTGGTCCTTTAAGGGTCAACATGGCAGAAGGAAAGATGAAATTGTTCCCCAGGAGGGTGGTGCCAGCCCAGGAGGAAGAAACCTTTGAAAACTGGTTGATACAAGTCAGTGGGGCCCTGCCAGATTGGAATATGTCTGAATAAGAGAGCTCAAGTGCTTGATGAAAACCCTGAGGGGCCCCGTGTGGGAGGTGATGCATTTACTACAGGCAGCCAACCTCAACCTCAGTGTGGCAAATTTCTTGTGTGCTATTGAAAGGTTGTTGCTGAATCACGCAAAGATGCTGGGGTTCTTGGCCTCCAGAGGAGAAGAATTCAATCTGGGGCCAGAGACAAGGCTGGATCACTCAGAGCTTTTGTGTAATAAAGTTTTATTAAAGTATAAAGGAGATAGAGAAAGCTTCTGACACAGGCATCAGAAGGGGGCAGAAAGAGTACCCCCTTGTTAGCCTTAGCACTGGAATTATAGACTCTCAAATTAGCTATTACAGTGAATCAAAAGAATGTCTAGAGGTTGTAAAGACCTCACCAGACCTACTCCTATGATTTACATTTTGAGATAACAGAATTAGCCAGAAGGTTTTTTCCAGAGACTGTCCTCAGGCAGGATGCATTATTGTTATATAATCCTAAGGAATGTAGAGGGGGAAAAAAGTTTGTCCTTTCTTCCTCCTTGAGAATTCCAAACCCCTCTCTCCATGGGGACCCCTAGACTTCTTATCAACCTGCCTAGGAATTGACTCTCACTATGAAGTTGGTGTTTGGGGATTCTGAAAGCAGTGTCACCGCCCATGGCAAATTTTTTAACACCTTGCAGGCACAAGGGGAGAAAGCCTCCCTTTATGTGATCCATTTAGAGGTGCAGCTCCAGAATGCTATTCAGGCAGGGATCATAGCTCAGAGAGATGCCAACCAGTCTCGCCTGCACCAGTTCCTTTTAGGGGCCGAGCTGAATGGGGACCTGTGCTTCAGGCTGAAGAATCTTCTCAGGATGTATGCAAATGAGCAGGAGTGTCTCCCCAGTTTCCTGGAGTTAATCAGGATGATAAGGGAAGAAGAGGATTGGAATGACACTTCTTTGAAAATGAAGCAGCCCAAAAGATCTGGACTAATCATGGAAAGGGCAGCAAGCCCCATGGCATTTCAGGGTCCCCAGTCAATAGCCATCAGCACTGCTGATTGTGGTGTGATAGAAGTAGATGATACCCTTAATGACTCACAAGAGGATGTGATCCTGGTGGAGTCTCAGAACCCTCCACTTACATACACAGGCGCCCCTCTCCTCAGGGTCAGTGCCAAACTTCAGGATCAAATACTGGTTGCTGATTCCTTAAACAGTTCTCAGGCTCAATCTCCTTCTACCAGTGGTGGTTCTGCATATAAGAATGATGGTCCTGGGGATATATGTAGAGCCAGGAAGAGAAAATATACAATCCACTGTTCATACTGTGGTGAGGAGGGCCACTCAAAGGAAACCAGTGACAGGAAGAGCAAGGCCTAGGTGTTTTGAGAATCTGATCATCACCCTGCAAGAGCTGACACATACAGAGGAGGAGACATCAAAAGAGATCCCAGGCAAACACAGTGACCTTTCTGAGCCACAGTAAGGTGCTAGACCCAGCCCTAAGTGAACCTTTAACTGTATTCAGAGACTCCTGATGGGGAAAACTAGGGTAGGCTGGGGGAAGCTTCTATGTGCATGAATTAATCCACAAAGTGGCTTTCTTTGGGGAAGAAGAGGTTGTGGATACCAGCAAAATGAAGAAGACAGCTTGACCTCTGTCCCTGGTCCTCCCTCCATCTGCCTAAGGGTCTATATGTGTGTCTATTTCCTTGATGATTTTGTTCCTTTTGTGAAAGGAATACAAGTTATTGTTAAACCTTCAAAGACTGAAGGAAACTACAAAAACTGAAGTGCAAATTACCTGAAACTCCCCACCCTTACATAACCATTGTCAGTCCTTGAATGAATGGCCTTCTAGATATCTCCCTATTCCTGGGTATCAAGATAGATATTATATACAGATAAAAGTGATCAAATATGTGTTATTCTATGCTGTGTATTTTTTCACCAAACAATATATGTTGTGGACTTCTATGTCAATTTATAAGCATCAAGTTTGCTGTCTCTGTGTGATATTACTTTTAGGAAAATAATAAGAAAACTAAATATAGAAGCTATAAATGGGAGAACTCATACTGTGAAGTGGAGTTCTATCAACCTCATTTACAGATGAGGAAAACAGAAGCTGAAAGGAGCTATCTCCCAAAGAGTCCCCTATCACAACTGACCTATGGCACTGAACCAAATCTGGGTCCACTGGACTTACCTGGTGGTCCAGTGGCTTTGACTCTGTGCTCTCAATGCAGGGGGCCTGGGTTTCAATTCCTGGTCAGGGAACTATATCCCATATGCCACAATGAAGAGTTCACATGCCTCAACTAAAAGATCCTGCGTGCTGCAACTAAGACCTTGCACAGCCAAATAAATAAATACATATATTTTAAAAATAATGCCCCAGTGCTTTCTTAGCTAATACATCTTGAGAAATCTGCTGACAGACAGGGGAGGGGGCAGTAATAGGAAATGGGTATTTCAGGGGCTCCATTCCTGTTCACTTTGGGAAGGGGTGGTGTTCCCTTCCCTGAGCAGATTCCTTAAATTGCTACTATCCAATGCTTCTGAACAACACCCCGTGGCAACAAGACTACCCTTTGGGTTGACACTACCCTCTGCCTCCCCATCAACTGCAGAGAAAGCAGTTGCTCATGAGAGTTCAGTACTAGGAGGCTTGGGACAACCCTGGCTTCACCCTAGCTACATGCTAGGGGACACCAGAAACCCAAGAACTCCCAGCAAACCTCCCTCTGACCCAAGAAATTGAAATCACTGGGGAAAGATGAAAAACAATCTGGATGCCAGGGCATGTGAAAATACAGGGGACCCCTCCCCCACCACAGGGCAGGATGTAGCTCCAATCAGGCCCTCAAAGCCACAGGGGAGCCCAACATTCTCAGACTCTTACAGGCTTATAGCCTCCATCCTATCCTCTAAATCTGCCCCTGGAAGGAATCTGCACCCTATTACCCTAGATTAAAATATCACTCCTCTTTCTACTCACCTTTTCTCAATTTTATTCCATAATCACTTGTTGACTGATTTACACAAATTAAGTTTATGCCGTCATAATTTCTCTCTGGGACCAGATAAAGAAAAATAAATAAATGCTATACCAACCAGTGCCCTCCTTTACAGTGGAGTTAGCTTGGGGATTCAGTATAGACCACTTCTTTGATAACCTCTAATTCATCCCCCTTTTCTTCCAGCCTCTATCCTCTTCTATGTCATTTAAACTTAAAATTATCTAAAGTTTTATTTCTACAAAATTATGCAAATCTGTGAGTTTATTTCATTTCACATGACGCTGGCTTTTCTTTTATGTAGAAAGTATGTATTTTCCCTGATTAGAAGACAAGGGAGACATGGGCACTCAGATCAGACTGAGGGTAATAGCCAAAAGAAAACTTTTTTTTCAAAAGAAAACTTTTAGATAATTTTTGTCTGATAGGTTTCATTTAAGATTATGGGTTTTCTTCCTTTCTTTCTCCCTAATCTCATTAGATGCTGAGAGATGAAATGAGTCTTTTGTCAGGAGAAGCTAGCCTTCAAATGACCTTCTTTTTTGCATTATCTCCCTCCTTCTAGATATGATCTTCTCTGACACCCTAGTCTCACAGTTTCCCCTTCTAAGATCTTTTTGATGCCTCTCAGTCTTCTTTGCTGCAACTTCTTTCTCTTCCTGATTGTTCCATAATAATAGTGACAGAAATTAAAATCACCACAACTGTGACTTACTAAAAGCATATTATGTGTCAGGAACTCCTGTTCTAAGCTCTTTAATGGAATATAGCTCTTTAATCTTCATAGCAACCTCAGAGGGTAGCTATTACTATTTCTAATTTACTATTAATATTAATTTAATTACTATTAACTGCCACATATTTCTGGAGAAGGAAATGGCAACCCACTCCTGTATTCTTGCCTGGAGAATCCCATGGACAGAGGAACCTGGCGGGCTACAATCCATGGGGTCACAATGAGTTGGACACAACTGAGCAACTGAGTATGCATGCTCGCCACATATTTCAGATGAGGAAACAAGCCAGAAAGGTAGGAAATTACCTAGGATCATGCAGCTAGTTCATGATGAACCACGGATGATACTCCTGGCTGGCTGACTCCAAAGCTTACTCAGGTTAGCTCTCAGGTACCATCCTATATGATGTAGATGCTGTCACTATCTATGCATGACACATGAGGAGACTGAGGGCAACGCACAGAAAGTGATTAGCCAAACGTCATAAGAGCAAATGGCTTGTGTGTCACACTCAGGGATGGAATCTTTAAGGAATCTTTCTTTGACACAAAAAAGACTTTTCTACCTTTCTTTCTCTTTCTCTCCAGGTTGCAGCTGCCTGGCAACATCCCCTCCCCCTCCTTCAGTTGTATTGTCACATACCATTTCTATGTTTTAAGTGCAAATGGCTGTAAATTTAACATATGCAAGAGGTGAAAGCCACAGAAGTCAGTGGGGGAGAGATGAATTGTTCAATTAGTGGTGCTGGGGGGACTTAATTACCTGATTGGAAAAAAGATCTGTTTTCTTTCTACCATGACATTAAATATGAATTCCAGATAAATTTGAGAAATAAATGCAGATATTATGCATATTATTTTTAATATATTGTTGTTATGAAGGGAATGAACAGAATCAAATGTTCAAAAGCAACACCACTTAAAATTGCAAGAAAATAAATATTTATTAAATCTCTGGACTACAGAAGACTTTCTATGGTTAACAGTGATGAAAGAAATTATACAGTAAAGGCCAATAACAAAAGATAGCACTGGCAGAAATAAAAGACTAACAGCTGAGAAATACTAGCAACAAATAATAAAACAACAAAAATAGCAAACTTTTATTGTAGATAGCTAACATTTACTAAGGTCTTACACAGTACCAGGCATATTCTAAGAGCTCTACATGGCTTCATTTCATTCTCATAATAAGCCCTGATATAGATCCTAATATTATCTCCAGGTTCTAAAACATTTAAGAGGGAAAAAAAAACTATAAAGCATAAAATGTAAATATACACCTTAATAAATTATTGTACAGCAAACCACCATAAAGATCAAGAAATAAAACATTACCAGAACTCCTGAAATCCCTGTGAGCCACTGTAAAACCGCAACCTGTTGACTCCCCTAAAGGAAACCTCTCTCATGATAGTTATAGCTATTACTTTTATTATTATTATTTTATGGCTTTTCTTTAGAGCTTTACAACTCAAATATGAATCTCCAACACTGTTTTTTAAACATTATTTAAACAGTACTAATGATACCAAACTCGAGTCTCCATGCTCTTCACTTACTCAGCAAGGCCAATCTACCAACACTGGTTGTGATACAAGTACAGTGTTTATTGCAGGGAACCATGCAAGGAAAACGGGCACCTCATGGTCAAAGACTGAACTTCCCAGTGGCTTGCAGGGAATGGTTAAAGGCAACACTTGGGGTAAGGCCTACAGCTCAATGACTTGCTTTTGACTAGTTGGTGGTGAAGTAAAGTGTGATGTTTTGGGAATCTTAATCATCAACTTTCCTCATTTCTTAATGTGCCCATAAGACTCTTTAGCCCTGAGCTACTATAGACTTTAACATGTAATATTTAAATGCCAATTAGCTCTAAGAAATCACAAAATTACCTAAGCTTTCAAATAGTTTGGGGAGTAGTATCTAAACTTTTTTAATGGAACTTTTCAAATACACATAAAGGTGTAGTGAATGGTATAATGAACCCCCATTTCCCATCACCCAGCTTCAAGAATTATCAACATTTTTGCATCTTGATTCATCTATAATCCTTCATATTTTTAATGGGTTATTTTTACAGCACTTACTAAATATCATATCAAATTATATGATTCTTCTGTACTCTATCCATTCTTACCCCCCTTTTCCATTCTGAATATTTTTATTGGGGTAAAATGCATATAACATAAAATCTCCCATTTTAAGTGTACAATCTAGTGGCATTTGGAATGTTTTTTAAAATTTTCTCTTTATTCTCAGTAGACTTTTCTAGAAGTTTACATGTCTTTTGGACAAATTTGGTTTAGCTGACTTTTCTATTGTTTTCTACTTCACTGATTTCTACTCTTATCTTTACCAGTTATATCTTAACTAAATTATTATATTGGACATATGCTGCATATATTTTCAGTCTCTTTTGCAGTCTTCATTTAAAACATACACTCTTTGGCTTTAAATTTGCTTTTGAGTACTGTTTGAGGTATATTCTACAAGCTTGGCTGAAACTCAGATCTTTCATTATCATTCAGTTCTACATGTTTAATTATCCATTTCCAGCAGCTTCAGGCACTTCTCTGGCTGAAGACCAATGGCAGAATGCAGCCTCAAGACAGTCACAGGTTTTTGTAGACTTCTAGATCCACAAGTTCCAACCATTTTACCATCACCTTAGCTAAATATCACATCTTGAGGTACTCAACTAAAAGAAAAGGATGATCTCACTTGCATTTTCTTGAATGAGAAATTTGTTTGGTTTTTTTGTTTGGCTACCCTACATCCCCCTTTTGTGAAAATGCAACTACCCTCAATAACATATGGATGAAAAAGAAGATAATCAGAAATTTAGTTTCAAGCAGGACATGTTGCTACACTGTACTGACTAAACTATACTCTTGAATCTAGCTTTTGGGAGTTGGGTACTGGCTGGGTGATTGGGCACTGTCTGAGCTCTTTGAGTAGTGATACTGTGATTCCAATATGAATATTGTACTTTGTATAAAACTGGCCAGTCAGGTTCCGTATGGAGGGATTGGGCAGTTCAATCAAGAGAGGAGGGACATGATTTGCACAGTCTTGAAACCCTGGCTCTTTTCATTACAAATTGTATGAATTTGTGCTCTGTGCTTCACCTTCCTCATTGGTAAACTGGAGTAATAACCCTCAAAGGGTTGTGGTAAGAATGAAATGTGTGAGCATTTGCAAAGCTTTAAAGAGTGTCCAGTGCATTTTAAGCACTGTGCCACAGAATACCATTACAACTGCATCAAACATTTCTCTCCAAACTTTCTGAACAGGCTTGTAGACGGACTACCTAAGCCCTCTCTCTCAGCCTCTTCACAGGGAACTTTATTAAACTCAGTAGCCTTATGCTCCTTTACCCATGTAGAAGAGGGTGAGATTAAAACTCCTTTAAGAGCTAACCAAATAGTTCCTCTTAGAACAGGAACTGTCTTTGCTTAGGAACACACCTGCAGGGATGCTTGTTTAGCTGGGGAAGGGAGTGAGGCTCTCTGGACCCAGCTGAGATGGCCTGGATCTAGACGAAGATAGCAGCTTTACTTCTCTGTAGAAGGAACTCTGGGAAATGGGAGCTGCTAAGCCAAGGAGGCCAGGAGCTCAAGAGCCAGGCAGGAAGCTTCTGAATGGAAGAGAAGTGTGAGTGAAACTGCCCTGAGATTCATTTGTGTAATTTGCTGATTGGCTGATTTATTGGCTGGCCTTTAAATAAATAATTTGTTTTAACATTATTCAGTGTAGCATATGCTCAATTAAAATAAAACAGCTTTCAAATACAGAAAGGAACAAAGTAAAAGTAAAAGCTAATCTGATTCCCCACAGTCTAGTCTGGTCTATGTTCTTCCAGAGCTGCTTTTATACTAAAACAAATATATAAAAATCAGGTTACAGCAGGCACTTGGCTCTGAGATTTTCTTTCATGTTGTCTGCTGTGTTGAGATGAACTTCCTACATTCTCCCAAACCATCAGCAAGATCCTGCAACCTGCCTTGTGCTGGCAGGTCTTTGGACTACATACTTGATTTCTGTCAACAGTTTCTTTCAGTGAAACTATCAGGGAGAAATTAGTTTTACCTCCCTACATTCATATAATATTAATACAGCTACTGCTCATGGTGCCCTTACTCTGTATCTGGCAGTCCCTTTAGTGTTTTACTTCAATTCTCACCTTACTTTCTCACAACAACCCTTTGGAAATCAGTCCCACTATTATTGCCATGTGGGTTAACAGACAGGATGTGAGAGACCCAAAAGCTAAAAACAGGATGAATAAGAAGGAAAATAAACATGTCAGAGGCAGGACTTACACCAGCAATGTCTATTTTATTTTATTTTTTTTGCAATGTCTCTTTAAATCCTTGTCATGACCTTATGAGGGAGCTGTCACCACAAAGGAGGCAACTAAGGCTACAGGGTTTACATAGCTTAAGCCACTGAGAACCTAGCAGTTTTATAACTATATCCCTTCCTGCCAAACTGATGAAAGCAAGCAAGCAAAAAAGCAAAGATTTAAATGAATGGAGATGAGAGGATAACAGATAGGAAGGCCAGGGGTCTCCAAAGCGAGGAAATAAGCTGCAAGTGTCAGACATTTTTTTTTCTCTCTCTTAAACTGCAGGAGGAAACAAAGTAGTGTTGCATTTTCCCCATCTTTATACAAAAAAAAAAGAGATTTCTCTTAAAATTCTGTGTTGCCATAATGACACCTGGTTTCACCTGAACTTAACTTTTCTCAAACCTTGAGCTAACCAATGCATTTTTCTTATGGAAATGTTTGTCTTAAGCTATGTTAATGTACTATGTATTTACCCTAGACTCTGTCTTCAATTTGGTTCCACCTAAATTGCCAATATCTGCTGGATCATTGAAAGAGCAAGAGCATTCCAGAAAAACATCTATTTCTGCTTTATTGACTATGCCGAAGTGTTTGACTGTGTGGATCACAATAAACTGTGGAAAATTCTGAAAGAGATGGGAATACCAGACCACCTGACCCACCTCTTAAGAAACCTTATATGCAGGTCAGGAAGCAACAGTTAGAACTGGACATGGAACAACAGACTGGTTCTAAATAGGAAAAGGAGTATGTCAAGGCTGTATATTGTCACCCTGCTTATTTAACTTATATGCAGAGTACATCATGAGAAACGCTGGGCTGGAAGAAGCACAAGCTGGAATCAAGATTGCTGGGAGAAATATCAATAACCTCAGATATGCAGATGACACCACCCTTATGGCAGAAAGTGAAGAGGAACAAAAAGCCTCTTGATGAAAGTGAAAGAGGAGAGTGAAAAAGTTGGCTTAAAGCTCAACATTCAGAAAACTAAGAACACGGCATCTGGTCCCATCACTTCATGGCAAATAGATGGGGGAACAGTGGAAGCAGTGTCAGACTTTACTTTTTTGGGCTCCAAAATCACTGCAGATGGTTACTGCAGACATGAAATTAAAAGACACTTACTTCTTGGAAGGAAAGTTATGACCAACCTAGATAGCATATTAAAAAGCAGAGACATTACTTTGCCAACAAAGGTCTGTCTAGTCAAGGCTATGGTTTTTCCAATGGTCATGTATGGATGTGAGAGTTGGACTGTGAAGAAAGCTGAGTGCCGAAAAATTGATGCTTTTGAACTGTGGTGTTGGAGAGTCCCTTGGACTGCAAGGAGATCCAACCAGTCTATCCTAAAGGAGATCGGTCCTGGGTGTTCATTGGAAGGACTGATGCTGAAGCTGAAACTCCAATACTTTGGCCACCTGGTGTGAAGAGTTGACTCATTGGAAAAGACCCTGATGCTGTGAGGGATTGGGGACAGGAGGCAAAGGGGATGACAGAGGATGAGATGGCTGAATGGCATCACCGACTCGATGTACATGAGTTTGAGTAAACTCTGGGAGTTGGTGACTGGACAGGGAGGCTTGGCGTGCTGTGAATCATGGGGTCCCAAAGAGTCAGACACGACTGAATGACTGAACTGAACTGAACTGAAAGGCTCAGAACTGACTCGACAAACCAGTATGTTATACTCATACATTGTTCTCCTAATCTATGTTAATGAAACTATATATTTGTTTGGAAACCTGCTTTTCTTCAAGATTTATGTCAATCGTTTCATGGTCCAGGATGACTCACTGGTGCCAATGTTATCTCAATGCATGTTGTGGGTGAGGGCTCTGGTGATATTCTCTGAGTTTTGAGACATTTCCTTCTCTAATTAGCAGATTGCTAGTAGCTAAAAAATATCCAGTTAGTCTTTAGCAGTGGGGCACTCTTTCTGCCCCCTTCTGATGTCTATGTCAGAAGCTTTCTCTATCTCCTTTATACTTTAATAAAACTTTATTACACAAAAGCTCTGAGTGATCAAGCCTTGTCTCTGGCCCCAGATTAAATTCTTCTCCTTTGGAGGCCAAGAATCCTGGTGTCTTTTTTTTTGGTTCAGCAGCAACCTTTCAGAGAGACATGCAGCATTCATTGACTGGAAGACTTAATATAGTAAAGACATCAATTCTCCCCAAAGTGATCTCTAGGTTTAAAACAATTAGTACAAGGTGGTTTAGTGGTAAAAAATCTGCCTGCTAAGGCAGGAAATGCAGGAGATGTGGGTTCCATCCCTGGGTCATGAAGATCCCCTAGAGAAGGAAATGGAAACCCACTGCAGTATTCTTGCCTGGGAAATCCCACGGACAGAGGAGCCTGGCGGGCTACAGTCCATGGGGTCACAAAGAGTCAGACACGACTTAGTCAATAAACAACAACAGTGCACTCATCAGAATATTAAATACCTGTAAAGCATTTACAGGGCTTCCCAGTTGGCTGAGTGGTAAAGAATCACCCTACCAATGCAGGAGTCTCAGGAGATGTGGGTTCAATCCCTGGGTTGGGAAGGTCCCATAGAGTAGGAAATGACAACCCACTCCAGTATTCTTGTTTGGGAAATCTCATGGACAGAGGAGTCTAGCAGACTACAGTCATAAAGAGTTGGATATGACTGAGTACACACACACACACATACACCCAGGAAGATTTTTCATAGATATAGAGAAGCTTATTTTAAAGTTTGTGAGGAAATTCAAAGTAACTCTGATAGCTAAAACAATTTTGAAAAAGAATAAACTGAGAAGAATCACTCTACCTAATGATAAGATTTGTTATATAGATATAGCAAATTGAGACAGTGGGATATTAGAGGAATGAGAGACACAGGTCAGAGGAAACAAAGAAAGAACCCAGAAACAGACCAACACAAATATACCCAACTGATTTTTGACAAAGGTGTAAAAAATTTCAATAGAAGAATACCTTTTTTTAAAAATGGTGCTTGAACAATGGAACATCCACAGGCAAAAAGAAAAAAAAAAACCCTTCAATCTGAACCTGACATCAGATACAAAAATTAACTAAAAATGAAACATGGACTTAGGCATAAAATATAAAACTATAAAACTTTTAGTGGGAAAACATGAGGAAAATCTTTGAGACCTCAGTCTTGCTGAAAAGATCTAAGACCAAAAACCATAACATACATCACAACATACTGTGGAAAATCCTTAAAGAGATGGGAATACCAGACCACCTTGCCTGTCTCCTGAGAAGCCTGTATGTAGGTCAAGAAGCAACAGTTAGAAGTGGACATGGAAAAATGGAATGATTCAAAATTGGGAAATGAGTACATCAAGGCTGTATCCTGTCACCCTGCTTATTTAACTTATATGCAGTGTATCATGCAAAATGCCAGGCTGGACAAAGCACAAGCTTGAATCAAGATTGCCAGGAGAAATATCAATAACCTCAGATATGCAGATGATACCACTTTAATGGCAGAAAGCAAAGAGGAACTAAAGAGCCTCTTGATGAAGGTCAAAGAGGAGAGTGAAAAAGCTGGCTTAAAAGTCAACATTCAAAAAACTAAGATCATGGCATCTGGTTCCATCACTTCATGGCAAACAGATACGGAAAAAACGGAAACAGTGGCAGATTTTATTTTCTTGGGCTCCAAAATCACTGCTGATGGTGACTGCAGCCATGAATTTAAAAGACGTCTGATCCTCAGAAGAAAAGCTATGACAAATCTAGACAGAGACATCACTCTGCTGACAAATGTCCTAGACAGAGACATCACTCTGCCGACAAATGTCCAAATATCAAAGCTATGGTTTTTCCAGTAGTCATGTATGGATGTGAGAGCTGGACCATAAAGAAGGCTGAGCACTGAAGAATTGATGCTTTTGAACTGTGGTGCTGGAGAAGACTCTTGAGAGTTCCCTGGACTGCAAGGAGATCAAACCAGTTAATCCTAAAGGAAGTCAACCCTGAATATTCCATTGGAAGGACTGAAGTTAAAGCTGAAGCTCCAACCTGATGCAAAGAGCTGACTCATTGGAAAAGAAAAACCCTGATGCTGGGGAAGATTGAGGGCAGGAGGAGAAGGGGGAGACAGAGGATAAGATGGTTGGATATATCATCGACTCAACGGACATGAGTTTGAGCAAACTCTGGGAGAGAGCGAAGTACAGGGAAGACTGGTGTGCTGCAGTCCATGGGGTCGCAAAGAGCTGGACATGACTTAGTGACTAAACAACAAAGGAAAAAAACATTATTAATTGGATTTCACCAAAATTAAGAATTCTTGTGCTGTAATATAGCCCGTTAAGAGTATTAAAAGACAAGCAACAGATTTGGAGAAAATATCTGCAAACCACATGCCCAACAAATAATTGGTATCTAGAATATATAACAAATTCTCACAACTCAACAGTAAAAAACAAATGATACAATTAGAAAACGAGCAAAAGACATGAAGAGAATCTCACCAAAGAAGACATACAGATGGCAAAGTAGCACATGAACAGATGTTCAATATCATTACCTAATTAGAGTAATGCAAATAAAAACCACAATAAGCTATGATTATGTACTCATTAGAATGGGTAAAATATAAAATAGTAATACCAAATGTTAGCAAAGCTGTGGAAAATAGGATCTTCTATACAATACTGCTAGGAATGTAAAATAGTAAGGCTCTAGGAATCATTCTAGCAGTTTCTTATAAAACTAAACACGCATTTACCATAAGACCCCACAAGTAAACTCTTGAGCATCTATCTCAGAGAAATGAGAAGAAGCTGTGGTGCGTATACACAATGCAATATTACTCAGCTATAAAAAAGAACGCACTTGAGTCAGTTCTAATGAGGTAGATGAACCTAGAACCTATTATGCAAAGTGAAGTAAGTAAGGAGAAGAAAGACAAATATCATGTATTAATATATATATATATATATATATGAAATCTAGAAATATGGTGCAGATAAACCTATCTACAGGGAAGCAATGGAGATGCAGACATAGAGAACAGACTTTTAGACACAGTGAGGGAGAGAGAAGGGGGATGATTTAAGAAAGTAGCATTGAAACATATATATTACTATATGTAAAATAGACAGCCAGTGGGATTTTGCTGTATGACACAAGGAGCTCAAATCAGGTGCTCTGTGACAACCTAGAGGGGTGGGGTGGGGAGGGAGGGGGGAGAGAGGTTAAAGAGGGAGGGGACATATACATAGCTATGGTTGATTCATGTTGCTGTATGGCAGAAACCATCATAATATTGTAAAGTAATTACCCTCAGGGCTGGTGCACTGGGAAGACCCAGAGGGATGGGGTGGAGAGGGAGGTGGGAGGGGGGATCGGGATGCGGAATACATGTAAATCCATGGCTGATTCATGTCAATGTATGGCAAAAACCACTACAATATTGTAAAGTAATTAGCCTCCAACTAATAAAAATAAATGGAAAAAAATAAAAGATTAAAAAATCCTGTATATGAATAATCAGAGCAGCTTTATTGGTAATAGCAAAAGCAGGAAACAACCCAAATGTCCTTCAATTAGCAACTGGATAAATAAACTCTGGTACATCCATCCAGTAGAATACTACTCAGCAATAAAAAGGAACAAACTATTAATACAGTGACTAGGATGGACCTCCAAGGGCATTTCACTTAGTGAAAAAAGTCAATCCCCAAAGGTTACATATTATAGGATTCCATTTATATAAATGCCAAACTATAGAGATTGAGAAGAGATTAATTGTTGCCAGGGTGTAAGGATGGAGCTGGGGGCTGAGAATACAAAGGGGTAGCACAAGGGAGCACTTTTGAGATAACTGAAAGTGTTAGTCACTCAGTCCTATTTGACCCTTTGAGACTCGGGACTGTAGCCTGCCAGGCTCCTCTGCCATGAAATTCTCCAGACTGAAGTGGGTCGTCATTCCCTTCTCCAGGGGATCTTCCTGATCCAGGGATCTTACCCGGGTCTCCTACATTGCAGGCAAATTCTTTACCATCTGAGCCATCTGAGATAACTGAACAGTTTTATATATTGACTGTGGTGGGGATTGTACAAATCTAAACATGAGGTAAAATTGTATAGAGCTACATGCACACACAAAATCAAAAGTATGTAAAAAGTGATGACAACTGAATAAGGTCTATAATCTAATTAACAATATCGTACCAATATCAATTTCCTGGACTTGACATTTTACAGTTAAATAAGATACCATCATTGGGGAAACCTGATGACAAGCACATGGACCTCTAAGCACTATTTTACAACTTCCTGTGAGGCCATAATTATTTAAAAACAAAAAGGTTTTTTTAAAAAAGTTGTTGTGGGATTTCCAGAGTTTCAGAAAGTAGCCTTGGTGACTTTAATTATTAGAATCATTCCATGCTAGTTCCTTTTCATGCACAGCTAGAGTAGTTTAAAACTTCCTCTTCCTTCTGGAAAGTTTTGCAAACGTGTTCAAAGGAACTACACCAGTGCTTCTTTTTAAAAATTCTGCCAGCTTTTTTATAATATAGTTTAAAATGTGAACACAGTAAAAAGAGATCACTACTATTTTCTTGGACCCTAAAGACTTTCACATATGTAGGTTACAGATCTATTAATATTTACTATATTCAAAATAAAAACTGAAAATATCTAAAAATATTTATTAATTCATTAAAATAACAATAAATCCACTACATGTTAACATAAACAATATATTTTATTAAAATAACTATTTTGTAAAATAAAAAAATTATTTAGAAATGTTTTCTTTTTTGAAAAGCTCTGTAATGTTTGCCTTAATATAAGACAGCTAGACTCTCTTACTTGCTTCATCACTGTGATACGGTTGTGGTTACTTTGGTTGACATATATGAAGAAAATTCAACCTTATGGAGATATGTAGTGGGAAAAAGGAGGAGTTTCCAGGCCCTTTGAATGGATTTCAGGTGTCAGGTTTCTCCAGGGTCCTCAGACCATACTTGGAGAATCACTATGCTGGAGATACATACTGAAATATTTACAAAGGAAATGTTAGGATGTCTGAAATTTGTGTTAAAATACCTCAACACACACACACATCAATTCTCATTATATGGGGTAGTTGTGTCCAATAAAATTACCTTGAGCAGTGAACTAGCAAATACTGAGCCACTGCTCCTAGTGGACATACAGGGTGACATTCCTGCAAACCTGGTCACATTCTCATCAACCAATGAACATATAATCTTTTTATGCCACTTTATTTATTTAAATTGAAGGATAATTGCTTTACAGAATTTTGTGGTTTACTGTCAATCATGAACAAGAATTAGCCTTAGGTACACTTGTGTTTCTGTTTAAAGACATCTCATTTTATAGTTCTTAAAATAATGAATTATATATGCACTATTCCTTTTTCATAGTGAGAAGGGTCTAACATTTTCCTGACCTGAGTAACAAGATCTTAAATTTCTTTGGCTCTCAGCCTCAAAACAATGTTGTTTATTATGCTTTGTAAAGTTTGGTTGCCATCTTACAAATCCACAAATTTAGCTAGTTATCCATCTTTTCCATAGTTTCATTGCACACAACAGATAGTATTTTAGTGATTTCTGGATGGTGTCACATATAGGTCAGCAAATTTCCTCTTCCCTTTTCTGGATGTACCTTATTGTTAAATCAAGAAATTGAATTCACAGCCAACATCACTGTAACTCATGCCTGAAGGAAGCTTATCTAATACATGCATTTTTCTCTGTAAACCACATCACAGTCTTCTTATTATGTCAGCTTCTGAACTCTGTTCACTCCCTTACCTTCATTGAGGGATAGGGCATCCCAACTAATGTCTTCTTTCCTACCCTCAAGTTTTCCTATTACCTAATTTCAAGTTCCATGTTTTCACTCATGCAGTACCCTGGCCTCTCATTCTCTTGATTTTCTTGTCTGTCTCCAATGACTTTCTTCCATGTTCATACCCTGAACTTTGTGATCACCTAGAATTCTTTATCTTTGAAATAGTTTAGTCTACTTCTGTCTCTCCAGCTCATTCTCTCTCTTATTCACACTACACTAATTCTTCAACCTTATCAAGACCTCCTTGATCCCTTCATTTTTCTCCCAGTATGGCTTATCATTTTCCTTATTTTTTACTTTATAGCTTATAATCAATCACTTTAACCTCTCTGACCAATACTCTCACCAAACCTTGACCTAAGACATCAGCTCTGAATCCACGCAAGGACAGTCTTTTCTCTTTATGCCATGCCTTTAAGAACTGAGAGAATATATCAGGCTTTCCAGGTGGTTCAGTGATAAAGACTGTACCTGCCAACTCAGGAGACACAGGAGATTCGGGTTCAATTCCTGTAGGGAAGATCTCTCGGAGGAGGGCATGGCAATCCACTCCAGGATTCTTGCCTGGAGAATCCAATGGACAAAGGAACCTAGTGGGCTGCAGTGTGTATCCTTAAAGAAAATATCATAGGTACAATGATCTCTCACTTTTGTGGTTTTCAATCCAATAATGCATGGAAATCCACCAGGCACAAAATCCACCAAATTTTAGTCAGTTCCTGCTCTCACTTCTCAAAACAGTTCTTCCAAATCTTCATTACCATCCTCAAGCCCAATACCTATTTCTGCTCACAACATTCTCAGTAGACAGAATAAACTCTTAGTTAACAGGAAAAACAGAACTAAGGATGGAAATTCTAGTCACTTCCTGGTCCGGGTTAAGTGAATAAGCCAAAGAAAGTGCCGCAGTCATCAATGCTTGGGAGATCCATTACTGTCTAACTAACCTTCATATATTCTCTCAATTCCAGTAATAGGAAAGCCTGACATTTTTAAACATCCAGAAGAGGGCAGACATCTCTTATTTTAGAGACTGAAGTGCCCCACTACCCTTATGCCTAACATCAGCTCCTCTACTTGAGTTTTGAATCTCATCCCTTCCCTTCTCGAAATCTCACACATCAATCATCTCCCCTCTCTTCTGTATCTTCAACTTTCTCCATCTCCTAGCTCCCTCCACCAAAACATGTAAATATTCTCAAGTCTCTACCACCTTAAAAAAAATCTACCCACAATCTTATGAGACCTTCTAGCTGCCATCTGATCTTTCCCTTTCCAAGCTTACTGGAAGTATAACATGCATTTACAATCTCTATTATTTCAATGCCCAAGTGAAGTGAAGTGAAAGTCACTCAGTCATGGCTGGCTCTTTGAGACCCCATGGACTATACAGTCCATGGAATTCTTTAGGCCAGAATACTGGAGTGGGTAGCCATTTCCTTCTCCAGGGAATCTTCTCAACCCAGGGATCGAACCCAGATCTCCCCCATTGCAGGCTGATTTTTTACCAGCTGAGCCACAAGGGAAGCCCAAAAATACTGGAGTGGGTAGCTTATCCCTCCTCCAGTGGATCTTCCTGACCCAGGAATCGAACCAGGATCACCTGCATTGCAGGCAGATTCTTTACCAACTGAGCTATCAGGGATTCAATGTCCAATGTTCCAGTTATACACTGCTGTTTAATAAACCACCCCCAAACACAGGAATGAAAACAATAAGCATTCTTTTATTGTCATGATTGGGTGGATGAGAAATTTGAGCAAGTCTTACTGGACAATTTTCCCGCCCCATATGGCATCTACTAGACTCACCTAGTGATGTCCAGCTGGTGGCTAAGTTGATCTGGTGGAGCCAGGATGGTTTCCTTTATGTCTGGTGCCTTGGTAGAGATTTCTGGAACCCTGGGTGCAGCTAGGTTTCATGCTCTGTCCATGCTGTCTCACAATCTCTCCATGTGGTCTCTCTAACAGGGTGATGAAACTTCTTAAATGATTGCTCATAGCCCTAAAGACCAAAGTGAAAGTGGCAAGGTTCCTTATGACCTAACCTTGTAAGTCAAGCAGCATCACTTCTTGCATTCTATTAGTTAAACTTACATAGAGAGCTCACCAGATTCAAGACCAGGTGAATAGACAGGGGTATGATTACTGAGAGGAACTGTTAACAGGGAACATGGGATAAAGTCTACCACACTCTCACACTCCTCAAATTGCAATGTAACAATGCCCCATACTACTGAAACTGCGATCCCTGAGGTGAAGACCTCTTAGTTGTTAAATCCAATGCCTGCTTTTCAGTACTTGCTTTGTTTGCTTTTTCTGCTGAACTGGAATCTACTGACCACTAACTCATTCATGAAATTCTCCTCCCCTGTTTTTTGTATACCACCTTTTCTTGTGTGCCTTGAATTTTTCTGGTTGTTTCTTAGTCTCCTAAAGTGACTCATTTCTTATGGTTTTCCTTTAACTACTGGGCCTTGTTATCAATTGTTTTCTTACTCTGTTATCTGGTTATATCATCTACACCCATGGACTCATCTATCACTTAGCCACCAGAGATTCTGCATTATACATCTCCATCCCAGCTCTCTCTCCACTAACCCAGACTCATATGCACTCAGACTGAATGTCCCACAAGTTCCTCAAACTTGGCCATGAACTCACAGGGCAGTTTCCCAACAGTTCAAACTAAAAGAACTGAATAGAAATTTTGGCTCCTACTTATTGCAGGGGAAATTGAGTATAGAATCTGAGTTCTGTCAAGTTAACTACCTGCTAAAACAAAAAAATCAATACTCTTCCGAGGGACACAATGGAATCCAGATTCTCTACAACATGTCCTCCAAGAAATTCAAATGACTGAGCATATTGGAAACAGATAAATGTGACCCATACTGAAGAAAAAAAGGTAATCAATGAAAACCAGCCCCTAGAGATCTAGATGTTAGAATTAAGACAGAGGAGTTTTTAAGTAGATATTACACATATGTCCAAGGACAAACAGATTCAAGGGATTAGATCTGATAGACTACCTGAAGAACTATGGATGGAGGTTTGTAACACTGTATAGGAGGTGGTGATCAAAACCATCCCCAAGAAAAAGAAATGCAAAAATGCTAAATGGTTGTCAGAGGAGGCCTTTCAAATAGCTGAAAAAAAGAAGTGAAAGGCAAAGGCAAAAAGAAAAGATACATGGATCTGAATGCAGAATTCCAGAGAATAGCAGGGAGAGATAAGAAAGCCTTCTTAAATAAACAATGCAAAGAACTAGAGAAAAACAATAGAATGGGAAAGACTAGAGATCTGTTAAAGAAAATTAGAAATACAAAAGGAAAATTTCATGCAAAAATGGGCTCAATAAAGGACAGAAACCATATGGTCCTAAAAGAAGCAGAAGATATTAAGAAGAGGTGGCAAGAATATACAGAAAAACTACAAAAATGGTCTTAGTAACCCAGATAACCACGATGGTTTGATCACTCACCTAGAGCCAGACATCCTGGAGTGTGAAGACTTAGGATGCTTTTACTATGAGCAAAGCTAGTGGAAGTGATGTAATTCCAGCTGAGCTATTTCAAATCCTAAAAGATGCTGCTGTGAAAGTGCTGTGCTCAATATGCCAGCAAATTTGGAAAACTCAGCAGTGGCCACAGAACTGGAAAAGGTCAGTTTTCATTCCAACCCCAAAGAAGGGCAATGCCAAAGAATACTCAAACTACTGCATAACTGCACTCATTTCACATGATAGCAAGGTAATGCTCAAAATCCTTTAAGCTACACTTCAGCAGTACATGAACCAAGAATTTCCAGAGTACAAGCCAGATTTAGAAAAGGCAGAAGAACCAGAGATCAAATTGCCAACATCTGCTGGATCACAGAAAAAGCAAGGGAATTCCATAAAAACATATACTTCTACATCATTGATTATGCTAAAGCCTTTGACTCTGTGGATCACAACAAACTATGGAAAATTGTTAAAGAGATGTGAATACCAGACCACCTTACCTGCCTTCTGAGAAACCTGTATGGAGGCCAAGAAGCAACAGTTAGAACCAGACATGGAACAATGGACTGGTTTAAAATTGGAAAAGGAGTATGCCACGGCTGTATATCGTCACCCTGCTTATTTAATTTCTATGCAGAGGACATCATGCAAAATGCTGGACTGGTTGAAGCATAAGCTGGAATCAAGATTGTCGGGAGAAACATCAATAACCTCAGACATGCAGATGACACCACACTAATGGCAGAAAGTGAAGAGGAACTAAAGAGCCTCTTGATGAAGGTGAAAGAGAAGAGTAAAAAGCTGGCTTAAATCTCAACATTCAAAAAATGAAGATTATGGCATCTGGTCCCCTCATTTCATGGCAAATGGATGGGAAAAAAATCAGAACAGAGACAGACTATTTTCTTGGGCTCCAAAATCACTGAAGATGGTGACTGCAGCCATGAAATTAAAAGATGCTTGCTCTTTGGAAGAAAAACTATAAAAAACATAGACAGCATATTAAAAAGTAGAGACAAGACTCTGCTGACAAGGTCTGTATTGTCAAAGATATGGTTTTTCCAGTAGTCATGTATGGATGGAGATGGACCATATGGATGGAGTGCTGAAGAATTGATCCTTTTGACTTGTGGTTTTAGAGGACTCTTGAGAACCCCTTGGGCTGCAAGGAGACCAAACCAGTCAATCCTAAAAGAAATCAACCCTGAATATTCATTGGAAGGACTGATGCTGAAGCTGAAGCTCCAATACTTTGGCCACCTGATGTGAAGAGCTAACTCACTGGAAAAGACTCTGATGCTGGGAAACATTGAGGGCAGGAGGAGAAGGGAATGACAGAGGATGAGACTGTTGGATGGCATCACTGATTCAATGGACATGAGTTTGCACAAACTCTGGGAGATAGTGAAGTACAGGGAAGCTTGATGTGCTGCAGTTCATGGGGTCACAAAGTCAGTGACTGAAGAACAAAAGATATAGAGGAAAATATCCTCATAATGAACAGGGACATGTTACATTCCATCCAGGGTCAGTTCAGTTCAGTCGTGTCTCTTTGCGACCCCATGGACTACAGCACGCCAGGCTTCCCTGTCCATCACCAACCCTCAGAGCTTGCTCAAACTTATGTCCATGGAGTCAGTGATGTCATCCAACCAGTGGTTGGTGATGCCATCCATCCAGGTAGTGATGCCATCCATTTTAGGTAGAGATGATCAATATGCAGATATGGGCAACTGATTCAAGGTCTAGAAGAGACATAGCAAACCAGGCCAGAAGCTACAGTACCCACTGATATCACTTTAGTTCAGATTCTCATTGTTCCTCATGTAGACTATTAAAACAGCCTCATAAAGTATCCTCCTGCTTCTGGTTGCTATTTACTATGACCACCACCCCCAAACACACACATAGACCTTAAGCATATCTACACTGATTCGAGAGTTAACTTTTAGAACACAGCTTTAATCAGGATTTTACTGGTTGCAAGTTGACAGAAATACAGCTTTAACTTGAGCACAAGAGGGAATTTATCCGAAGTCTCACCTAATCATACTAAGGGCAAGAATGTAGACGGGTCTCAAGGGCAAGACCAGAGACTTGAATACCAATAGGAATTTACAGTTCATTCTGCATGCTGATTGCATTCTCTCAGACATACTTCCTCCTTGGAGTTGTAAAAGGGCCACCAACAGTTTCTGGCCACACATATACAAGCTGTCCCACAAAAGTGGGACACAGTATTTCCCCCCATTTAAACTGGTGAAGAGAAGGATTCAGATTGTTCTGATTTAGATCACATGCCTGTACATCAACCCAGCAGATCAACTGTGACTAGGGAGATGACAGGGTACTTGGATTGGAAGCCCAGACTAAAATGGGCATTGCTGGACAGGAGAAGAGCAGTACTCCCCTAAAACAGAGGGTTTTGCTTCCAAGGGAGGGGAAAGACCTTGGGCAAACAAAAATAATAAAGGCCTAACAGGTTTCCTGTGTTCTCTACCTCCACTGCTGGTTAACCCCATTCTCCTTGCAATCACTCATGGCAGAGTTCTGGAATTTCTCTTACAGCAGACTGCCAGTTGTCCCCAATATCTGTTCTTTCTTTCCCTCCACCCAGCATTTTGCTGCTTAGAGCATGAACATGATGGCTGGAGCTCTATCCTGTACCATGGAGACAAGTGCCACATTGTGGAGATGACTGGCCATTAAGCCTTTTAAGGTTTAATTAATTTTTTTCTTTAATGAAAGAGAAATGAATTTCTATCCTGTTTGTTGTTTAGTTGCTCAGTCATGTCCAACTCTTTGTAAGCCCACCAGGCTCCTCTGTCCATGAGATTTCCCAGTCAGGAATACTGGAGTATGTGCTGAAGGAAGAATAGTTCCTTCTCCAGGGGATCTTCCTGACCCAGCGATCAAACTCATGTCTCCTGTTTGGCAGGTAGATTCTTTACCAATGAGCCACCACAGAAACCTTCTACCCTGTTTAATACGTTCTTGTTTTTGGATGCCTGATAGCTCATAGCTGAACCTAATCCCAACCCCCTCGCTCCTCACATCTAATCAAGGCAAAACAATCTAGAAGTTAAGAGTGGCATGCAGTGAAACAGGTTAGAGTGGATTAGAACCAACCACCTGGACTTGAATCGAGGCTCTGTCATTTACCAGCTCTCTGACCACCTGCAAATTATTTTCTCTCTCTATCCCTCAGCTTCCTCAGGCGTAAAGTGAGGTCAACAATGTTATCTACCCCATAGATGGGTTGTGAGAATGATGTGAGATAATTCATATAAGCACTGAGAGTAGTGCCTAGCTCATAATAAGGGCTCAATGAGTGTTAGCTACCATCTTCAGTGCCTGCCAATTTTACCTGCTAAAGATCCTATTCCTCCACAACATCCTCTGCAGCATCCTGCCTCGGCCTGATCTTTCTGGAACACTCCACTCTGACCAGGTCACTCCTTTTTGAAACTTCTCGATGACTCTGCATTATCTACAGAATGAAGGCTTAACTCTATAGGTGGGTGACCAAGGCCCTTTTGGATGAGGGACCAACTGGCCTTTTGATGCCCACCACCTGCCACTCCTTCACGATTGACCACACTCTGGCCACAGCACTGAGCTGTCTTCTGTCACCACCTCTTTACCTACCTGAAGAGTGTCAACCACTTCCACTCCCTCTCTCCTGAACTTTTTCCTCTTTTGGCTCCTGTGGCACCACACACTCTCCTGATTTTCTTCCAATCTCCTTGGCTGTTCCTTTTTCATCCTTCTCATGGGCTTCTTATTCTCCACTCCCTTGGTAAGTGTCAGAGTTCCCTCCTGAGTCCACTCCCTGCATGTCTTCTCACCAGTGAGGGCATCCATCATCAGGCTTTCAAGCTCTACCTTCATGCTGTGTTCCCCTGATCTTTCCTGACCTCCGACCTGGGCTCTGGTCTCACACATTCTCCTGAAGATCACACAGACACAACTTAGCATCTCCAAAATGGAACTCATCTTCCATCCCAAACTTGGTCTCCTCTTTGCTCTGAATCTATCTGTGGCACCACCATCATCAAAGCCAGAAACACTCATTCTCTACATTTAACAAATTACCAAATACCACCAAACTCACATCCCCAGTAACTCTCCAGTTTGTCTTCTCATCTCCATACTCAGCACCATTGCTTTAGTCTGGCTCTCCAGCAAAAGTCCCTTCTCTGCCTCCAGTCTCACATGCCTTCAATCCAAATAATGACATGTGCCACCAAACTACAGTGATAGTCTTAACATGCTGCTGCCCTGCTTGAAACTCTTCACTGGTTCCCCCTGCCCACTCGGAAAAAATTATTCCTTTCCCCATAGTTGTTAAACACCTACTATGTACCAGGGGCTATGCTTGGTATTAAGAATACAATGTTGACTACAAACTGGTCCTTGCCTTCTGCCACTTATCTGGTATGACAGAAAAAAACACACATTAATACACACTAAGTCTTGTGATAGATATATTCACAGAGCATCATAGAAGCAAAAGACTGAGTTCCTTGAAGCAGAGACTTGTGTCTTTCTTATCTTTGCATGCCCAACAACTGGTACCAGGTCTGATTCAACAGAGAATTGTTTTTGAATACTCAACAGATTATCTCTTGATCCTCAGTTTCCCTCTATGTAAAATGGCTCATAGCTCACATATCAAATGAATTAAATGTATGAACTCTGTTGGAATCCTGATTTGAATTAACCAAATGCAGTTTTTAAAACGAGACATCTAGGTAAATTTGAACAGTAGGTATATATTTGATAATATTAGGGTATTATTTCTTGGGGGATTTAAAAGTGTTATAATGATACTGTGATGTTTAAATGCCCTTATTTTCTTAAGAGAAATGTAAGAAAGCATTTAAAAATGAAATTATGCAATGAAAAATTATCTGGGATTTGCCTGAAAATAATTCAGTGGTGTTGGGTGGGGGGTATCACAGAAATAAGACTGGCAGTGCCTATGTTAATAACTGCTGAAGCAAAATAAATGACAAAATAATCTCTCAGGGTTCTGTTGCCATTCAACAATGTGACTATTTACCATTTCTGATATAGTGCCCGCTGTTTCAAAAAAGGGTAGTTTTGCTTCTCCCCTTACTCTTTTAGTTTCATCCAGGGCAGAACAGGAGAAACAAGGCAGTGGTGTGGGAGTCAGAAGTCCAAAACGCAAAGAACTGGAAATATACTCAGCATTGTCTCTCTCTCTCCTCTCACCTGATAAAGACAGAGTAGCTTAAGCATCAGATGGCTCTCAAGTAGCCTTGGGTTTGGACATGAGTTTGAGCAAGCTCCAGGAGTTGGTGATGGACAGGGGAGTCTGGTGTGCTTCAGTCTATGCAGTCACAAACAATCGGACATGACTGAGTGACTGAACTGAACTGAGCCTTGGGTAAGAATGGCAGTGCTCCAAAACCAGCAGAACAAGAGGGAAGAAGTCATAGCTTGAGTTTCTGTGGAGAGGAGGGAAAAACTGCGTCAGATAGAAACATGAACTCTTGGCTGGAAAGGGCTCCTCTGCTGGTTGAATCCCTTTGTAGTAGTGCCACCTGGTGGCTCCATAGCATAGCTTTACCTAGTTCCAGGATGTGGTTGACTCTCATAGATCTGACTGCACTGAAAATTCTAGAAGGGAACAGCTCTTCTCAACCAAATGTTCCCTGAACTGCTCAGAGTTAAGCATAACATACCCTATCCCTCATGCACTGAAAAGTGCCTTGTATTCAATCTCGGTTACAGCACTTCTCGCTGTATTAGGATCGTTTACCAGTGGGCATTCATTCACCCAACAAATTTGTTTAAGGCATGGGAGACACAAAAGTGAACAAAACTAATTCAGTATTTAAACAGTTAAATGTGTAAACACAGAATTAAAAAACTCACCTTCCAGTCTTCCCTGGTGGTCCAGTGGTTAAAAATCCGCCTTGAAACACAGAGGACGCTGGTTCGATCTCTGATCAGGAAGATTCCACGTACCATGGGGCAACTAAGCCCCCACACTACAATTATTGAGACTGTGCTCTAGAGCTGTGGAGCCACAACTACTGAAGTCTTTGTGCCCTAGAGCCCGTGCTCTGCAACAAGAGAAGCCACTGCAATGAGAAGTCCATGCACCACAATGAAGAGTAGGCTCTGTACTCCAAAACTAGAAAAAACCCGTATGCAGCAAAGACCCAGTGCAACCAAAAGTAAATAAATAAATAAATTTAAAAATACTCACCTTTCCACCCACTATAAAATTAGCTTTAACATTTGTTGAACATTTACTATATGCCAGGAACTTAGCTAAGTCCCCTATATACACATCTAACTCTTACAGTAATTCTATGAGACAGATATTATCCCATGGAGGCACAGAAAGGTTAGGTAAATTGCCCAAGGTCATAGAGCTAGGAAATGTTAGGGGCTCAGATTCAAGCCTGACCTGGGGCCAGAGCCCATGCTTTAGTTAAAGAAAAATATGACTGGAGGGCTGCCCTGGTGGCTCAGTGGTAAAAAATCCATCTGCCAATGCAGAAGACATGAATTCCATCCCTGGGTTGAGAAGATCCCACATGCCATGGAGCAACTAAGCCTGTGTGTCACAACTATTGAGCCTGTGCTCTAGAGCCCATGAGCTGCAACTAGTGAGCCCAAGTGCTGCAACTACTGAAGGCAGAGCACTCTAGAGCCTGTGTTCTGCATGGAGAGAAGCCACCACAATGAGAAGCCAGTGCACTACAACCAGAGTAGCCCCCATTCGCCACAAGAGAAAGCCCGAACAGCAATGAAGATCCAGCATAGCCATAAATAAGTAAACAAACAAACAAACAAACAAACAAACACAATTTTAAAAATAACTACTGGGGATTTCTTGACGGTCCAGTGGTTAGGACTCTGAACTGTACTGCAGGGAGCACAGGTTCAATCCCTGGTTGGGGAACTAAGATATCGCATGCCACACAGTGTGGCCAAAAAAACCCCCCAAAGCCCCCCAAAATACTACTGGGCCTCCACCCTCCCCAATGCCTGCTTGATGATCAAATAAATAAAAACCTTGGACCTTTGAAACCCAAGGAGTTAGAAAAGCTCAGGTAGTAGAATCTACTCCTAAGAAGTTAAACAGATCCAAAACTTGATTCCATCACTCTGAATCTCATCTAGTTCCTAGGGGGTCTCTCTGTGGGATCCCTGCCTTTATTGCAGCCTTCCACTCCCTGCCCCCAAAGCGAGTATTTTCTGTTTAATGTTCTGTCTCTGAACATAAACAAAAAATATAATCCTTCTTAATGTAATGGAAACATGCTGGCATTTTCAATAATATGCTACCAAATTCTAAAGATGAACTGAACAGAAATAAACAAAGGAATTGCAGGAAGCATTTAAAAACAATTTCACTTCTGAAACTACCTACATGGTTTCCAGATTTGTGCATTTGGTATCTGGATTTGTTGCTGGACTCAGATGAGAAATCTGGGGACTTCTCTGGTGGTCCAGTGGCTGACTCCATGCTCCCAATGCAGAGTTCGATCCCTAGTCAGGCAACTAGATTCCATATGCCACAACTGAGAGTTCTCATTCCGAAACTAAAGCTCCTGCATGCTACAATCAAAAGATCCTTCATGCCACAATAAAGACTGAAGATCTTGAGTTTTGCAACTATTTATAAGACCGAGTGCAGCCAAATAAATATTTTTAAAAATCTGCCTGCCTTAGGGATATATGTACAACATGATGAATACAATTAATACTGCTGTATGTTACATATGAAAGTTGTTGAGAGTAAATCCTAAGTATTCTCATCACAAGGAAAATTTTTTTTTAATTTAATTCTGTACCTATATGAGATGATGAATGTTCACTAAACATTGTGATAATCACTTCATGATATACATAAATCATATCATACTGTTTATCTTAAACTTTATTGCAATTATATCTCAAAACTGTAAGAAAAAATATATTGCTGCCCTTTGCTGAGCAGTTGCTTTGCACAAGGCACTGTATTTTGCATTATTGATGCATTATCCCATTGAATCTTCTCACCAAACCTGTGAGGCAGGAAGGTATTCCTATGTCACAGATAAAGATAATAGGGCCAGAGAGATTAAATTGTCCAGGATCACATAGCTAATAAGCAGAAATCCTGGGACTTGAACTTAAGCAGTCTAACATCAGTAACTGAATTCCTAACCACTAGGACATACTGCCTCCCTCCTTATTTATTTATTTTTTTTATTATTGCCTAGTCTCTGGCTTTCCCCCAGGGATAAGCCTGAGGTATATTCCTACAGTGGCTCAGTGAGGGGAATTAATTAGATATTTCAGTTGGTTACATTAAATTTAACTGCTTTCCTACTCAACACACATTTTTTTCAACTAACCAACATGCACCAATTCTTACAGGATAAGATCAAACCCATGCCTCCTGCAGGAAGCCTTCCCTGATTTCTCCAGCCCACTACTCATTGGTTCATTCAATAAGCAATTGTTTCCCCCCCTTTAACATCATTCTCCCCCAAATTCCTTCTAAAGGAATGGTCCATGTCCAATAAACTTTCTGGAGAATATGGAGAACAGTAAAGAGGAATTGGTGGCTCATCTGTGGAGAAGTTTGGCTCAAATACACCTCCAAGTTTTTAGGTGCCTATGAGCATAGAATGAAATGACTTAGAAAAGATATGTTGGAGAAAAGACAACATTAGCTCCTCTGGCTACCCATAGTTTTCACCCACTGGCCTGCTCATGATCACAGCCCAGCCTCAGTCCAGAACAGACTTTGATTTCTCAAGACACAGGAAGAGGCCATCTTCAGCATTGTCATTGTTTGTCCAAATCTTGTCTACTGCTAAGAAGTTCTGACACAAACATTCACATAAGATTGTTGTTTTAGATAGAGATAGGGCTTTCCTGGTGGTTCACATGGTAAAGGATATGCCTGCAATGTAGGAGACCGAGGTTCAATCCCTGGGTCCGATCCCTGGGTCAGGATGATCCCTTGGAGAAAGAAATGCTAACCCACTCCAGAATTCTTGCCTGCGAAATCCCATGGACAGAGGAGCCTGGTGGGCTACAGTCCATGGGGTCACAAAGAGTCAGACATAACTGAGTGACTAACACTTCCTTAGATGGAGATCTGATTGTACCCTAAAGAGAATAAAAATCTATGAGTAGGAGCTTTCAGAATGGCATGGTAGGAACCTCTGGAAATCTACTTTTGCAAAACAGCAATGAGAACACTTGCAAAACGTGTTAAAATCAACGTTTTTAGAATTCTGGAAATGATTAAAAAGTTTGCAGACACCAATCTGAGGAGCATTTATTCAAGAAAACTACTGAGTGTGGGGAATTCTGGTGGTTAGGACTCTGTGCTTTCACTGCTGAGCGTGCTGGTTCAAACCCTGGTCAGGGAACTAAGATCCCTCAAGCTGTGAGGTGTGGCTAAAAGAAAGAAAGAAAGAAAACTACTGAGTCTTGTTAAGAACACTGATCTTTGAGGCCTTTTAACTTGCCCTATTTCAATCCCCCTCTCTCTTGACCAGTGGTAATCTTGAAAATCAGCAGTCTCACACCCATGGTAAAAGGCCATGAAAGCCAGTAGCCTAACAGTCACTGGTGGGGGCAGAGTGAGTGAAGTGAAGTGAAGTCGCTTAGTCATGTCAGACTCTTTGCGACCCCAAGGACTGTAACCTACCAGGCTCCTCCATCCATGGGATTTTCCAGGCAAGAATACTGAAGTGGTTTGCCATTTCCTTCTCGAGGGGATCTTCCTGACCCAGGGATCAAACCTAGGTCTCCTGCATTGCAGGCAGATGCTTTACTGTCTCAAAACAACCTGAAAAACTACCATCCTCAGAGCACTATCACTATTTGATCTGTCAGCTCCCAATGAAAAAGCCTCCTTCCCATGACTTGCAGTTATTTAACATGACTCAGCAGGACGTGAGATAGTGTGAAAAGCCCCATCTACGGCGGCATTTGCCAAACAGTTTCAGTGGTAATTGTTTAACATCACAGCTGCCTAAACCATGATACCTGTTAGGATAAATGTGCTAAGTCACTTCACTTGTGTTAGACTCTGCAACACTATGGACCATAGCCCACCAGGCTACTCTGTCCAGGGGGTTATCCAGGCAAGAACACTGGAATGGGCTGCCATGCCCTCCTCCAGGGAATCTTCCTGACCCAGGGATTGAACCCATGTCTCTTATGCCTGCTGCATTAGCAGGCATGTTCTTTTCACCAGCACCACCTGGTGGAAAAATAAGAGACTGATCAAAAAACTTAAGATTTGGGGAATGAGATATCTAAAAAGGTCTTTGAAAAGCCACAATACATTCTTAAGGATCTAAAAGTCACACATGTCAAGGGCTGTGTACCTGCCCAAGAAAGACATAGAAGGCTCCCATCTCTCACCTCTGGCTAAACTTGAGTCTGTGAAAACAAGAAGTGAAAGCTAAGACAGAATTGTGAACTGCTTACGAGAGCACTGGGGGGATTCCCTGGTGGCTCAGATGGTAAAGACTCTGCCTGCAAAGGATACTTGTGTTTAATCACTGGGTTGGACGAGTAGCAACACACTCCAGTACTCTTGCCTAGAGAGTCCCATGGATAGAGGAGCCTAGTGGACTATAGTCCACAGGGTCACAAAGAGTCAGACATGACTGAGTAATTAACACTTTCACTTTCACTTTACCAGAGCACTAAGAGTGTACCACAATACATGCAGAGCTGGTTTGTAGTAAGTGGGAGGGTTATTGGTTCAAGACACTGTAGAAAAACTTTCACCAATTTTTAGCTGACAGCTAAGCTACAAGCTTAGTGATGTACCTGGGCAAGACTTCAGTGGCCACACACAAAAGGAAAAACAGAATTTACAGAATTCAGTTCAGTCACTCAGTCATATCTGACTCCTTATGACCCCATGGACTGCAGCACATCAGGTTTCCTTGTCCATCACTGACTCCTGGAGCTTAGTCAAACTCATGTCCATCAAGTCAGTGATGCCATCCAACCATCTCATCCTCTGTCCAACCCCTTGTCCTCCTGCCTTCAATCTTTCCCAGGATCAGGGTCTTTTCAAATGGATCAGTTCTTTGCATCAGGTGGCCAAAGTACTAGAGTTTCAGCTTCAGCATCAGTCATTCCAATGAATATTCAGGACTGATTTCCTTTGGGATAGACTGGTTGGATCTCTTTGCAGTCCAAGGGACTCTCAAGAGTCTTCTCCAACACCACAGTTCAAAAGCATCAATTTTTCGGCACTCAGCTTTCTTTATAGTCCAACTCACATCCATACATGACTACTGGAAAAACCATAGCTTTGACTAGATGGATCTTTGTTGGCAAAGTAATGTCTCTACTTTTTAATATCCTGTCTAGGATGACAACAGCTTTTCTTCCAAGGAACAGCATCTTTCAATTTCATGGCTGCAGTCACTATCTGCAGTGATTTTGGAGCCCCCAAAAATAAAGTCTGGCACTATTTCCCCATCTATTTCCCATGAAGTAATGGGACCAGATGCCATGATCTTAGTTTTCTGAATGTTGAGCTTTAAGCCAACTTTTTCACTCTCCTCTTTCACTTTCATCAAGAGGCTTTTTAGTTCCTCTTCACTTTCTGCCATAAGGGTGGTGTCATCTGCATATCTGAGGTTATTGATATTTCTCCCAGCTATCTTGATTCCAGCTTGTGCCTCCTGAAGCCCAGCATTTCTCATGATGTACTCTGCATATAAGTTAAATAAGCAGGGTGACAATACACAGCCTTGACGTACTCCTTTTCCTATTTGGAACCAGTCTGTTGTTCCATGTCCAGTTCTAACTGTTGATTCCTGACCTGCATACAGGTTTCTCAAGAGGCAGGTCAGGTTGTCTGGTATGCCCATCTCTTTCAGAATTTTCCACAGTTCTTTGTGATCCACACAGTCAAAGGCTTTGGCATAGTCAATAAAGCAGAAATAGATGTTTTTCTGGAACTCTCTTGCTTTTTCGATGATCCAGCAGATGCTGGCAATTTGACCTCTGGTTCCTCTGCCTTTTCTAAAACCAGCTTGAACATCTGGAAGTTCACGGTTCACATATTGTTGAAGCCTGTCTTGGAGAATTTTGAGCATTATTTTACTAGTGTGTGAGGTGAGTGCAACTGTGCAGTAGTCAACATTTTTTGGCATTGCCTTTCTTTGGGTTTGGAATGAAAACTGACTTTTTCCAGTTCTGTGGCCACTGCTGAATTTTCCCAATTTGCTGGCATATTGAGAGCATAACTTTCATAGCACCATCTTTTAGGATTTGAAATAGCTCAGTTGGAATTCCATCACCTCCACTAGCTTTGTTTGTAGTGATGCTTCCTAAGGCCCACTTGACTTCACATTCCAGGATGTCTGGCTCTAGGTGAGTGATCACACCATCGTGATTATCTAGGTCATGAAGATCTTTCTTGCACAGTTCTTCTGTGTATTCTTGCCACCTCTTCTTAATATCTTCTGCTTCTGTTAGGTCCATGCCATTTCTGTCCTTTATTGAGCCCGTCTTTGCATGAAATGTTCCCTTGGTATCTCTAATTTTCTTGAAGAGATCTCTAGTCTTTCCTATTCTATTGTTTTCCTCTCTTTCTTTGCACTGATCACTGAGGAAGGCTTTCTTATCTCTCCTTGCTGTTCTCTGGAACTCTGCATTCAAATGGGTATATCTTTCCTTTTCTCCTTTGCTTTTCGCTTCTGTTCTTTTCACAGCTATTTGTAAGGCCTCCTCAGACAGTCATTTTGCTTTCTTGCATTTATTTTTCTTGGGGATGGTCTTGATCCCTGTCTCCTGTACAATGTCATGAACCTCTGTCCATAATTCATCAGGCACTCTGTCTATCAGATCTAGTCCCTTAAATCCATTTGTCACTTCCACTGTATAATCATAAGGGATTTGATTTAGGTCATCCCAATAAAGAGGCAAATTATTTTAAAAAGACCCAAACAGAAATTCTGGAGTTTAAATATATAATAAATATTTATTGGAGGAGTCTAATGGCAGATTTGAGCTGGCAGGAAAAAGAATCATCAAAATTGAAGACAGGTCAATTGAGATTGATCAGAGTGAGGAACAGAAAGAAAAAAGAGTGATGAAAAATTCACAGAGCTTCAGAGACCTAAGAGCATACCAACATACACATAATGAGTCCCAGAAGGAGAGAAAGAGAAAGGGACAGAAAATATATTTGAAGAAAACATGCCTGAAGTTCTCCAAAATTGATGAAAAACATTAATCTATACATCTGTGAAGCTCAACAAATTCCAAGATAAACTCAGAGAAAATCACACCTAGACACATCATAAAACCAGAAACAAGACAAGGATTTCCATCCTTGCCACTTCTATTTCACATTGTGTTGGAGGTTCTAGCCAGGGCAATGCAGGGTGAAAAAGATATAAAAAACATCTATGTTGGAAAAGAAGAATTATTTATAGGTGGCATGATCACATAAAACATAAAATCTAAAGGAATCACAAAAATATAATTATAACTAATAAAATCAGCAAGCTTTCAGGTCAACATACAAAAATCAACTGTACTAACAATGAACACTCCAAACAGGAAATTAATAAAACAATTCTATTTATAATAGCATAAAAATTACTTAGGAACTAATTTAACAAAGGGGCTTCCCTGGTAGTTCAGCTGGTAAGGAATCCGCCTGCAATGCAAGAGACCCCAGTTTGATTCCTGGGTTGGCAAGATCTGCTGTAGAAGGGATAAGCTACCCATTTCACTATTTTTGAGCTTCCCTGGTGGCTCAGCTGGTCCATGGACTGTATCATCCATGGGGTCGCAAAGAGCTGGACATGACTTGACTTTCACTTTCAACTTAACAAAAGATGTGCAAGACTTGTATATGTATGAAAATATGAAAGGGAAAGTCGGTCAGTCATGCCTGACTCTTTGTGACCCCAAATATAAAGAAACCTGTACCCATTGATCAGAAGACTTAATATTTTTAATATGGCAATACTCCATAAATTTTTCTACAGATTCACTGCAACCCCTATCAAAATTCTAGCTATCTTGCAGAAACTGATGAGATGATCCTAAAATCACATGAAAATTCAAAGGGTCCAGAACAACCAAAGCAATCTTGGAAAAATAAAAAGAAGAAGACTCACAGTTCATGATTTAAAAAAATACCCCAAAACTATACTAATTAAGACTGGTACTGGGGGAGGTTAAACAGAGAGATCAGAGAAATAGAACTGAGAGTCCAGAAATAAACTCAGACTTTTACAGCGATTGATTTTCAACAAGGGTGCCAAGACCACTCAACAAGAAAGAATAGCCTTTTCAACAGATGGTGCTGGAACAACTAGATATTAACATGTAAAAGAATGAAGTTGGACTCCCACTTCATGTTGTACGTAAAAAAGTAACTCCAAATTGATGAAAGGCCTAAATGTAAGACATTAAATTATAAAACTAGAGGAAAACACAGGTGTCAATCTTCCCAATCTTAGATTAGGCAGCTGTGTCTTGAATAGATCCAAAATTACGAGTAATGGCTTGAAACTGAGATTTGTTTTTAGTAAAAGATTAAAACTCCTAAAAATACCCTTAGATAGAATTTCTTAATTCTTTAGGTCTGTTCAGCATTTTTTGCTTCTCTAACATCTATCTGCCTGCAGTGCAGGAGACCTGGGTTCGAACCCTGAGTGGGGAAGATCCCTTGGAGAAGGAAATGATAGCACACTCCAGTATTCTTGCCTGGAAAATCCCATGGACAGGACAGCCTGTGGGCTACAGTCCATGGGGTCACAAAGAGTTGGACACGACTGAGCTACACAACACTTTCACTTTCAACACTTACTTATTACATGTGGGGTGCCACTTACATCTTCCCTTAAGCTCCTGATGGCACATACACACAAAGTCTGTTTTAATAACTTTAATAATAATAATAATAATGACAGATATAACACCTAACATTTAAACAGCACTTACTGTTTAAATATGGATGAATCTATAGATTATCATACTAAGTGAAATACATCAGAAAGACAAATATCATATGATATCACTAATATGTGGAATCTAAAAAAAATGATACAAACGAACTTATTTCAGAACAGAAAGAGGGGAATTCCCTGGCGGTCTAGTGGTGAGGACTCTGTGTTTCCACTGCAGGGGGCACAGGTTTGATCCCTAGTCAGGGAACTAAGGTCCTGTATGCCACGCAGTGTGGCCAAAACAAAATAAACAAACAACTCAAAACAAAACCGATTCACAGACTTCAAAAACGTACTTATGGTTACCAGAGGAGAAAAGTGGGGGAGGGATAAATTAGGAGTTTGGCATTAACATATACACACTACTATATATAAAATAGATAATCAACAAGGACTTACTGTATAGCACAGGGAACCCTACTCAATATTCTGTAATAATCTATATGGGAAAAGAATCTGAAAAAGAATATATATATATATATATATATATATATATATATATATAGAGAGAGAGAGAGAGAGAGAGAGAGAGAGAGATAAAACTGAATCACTTTGCTGTACACCCAAAACCAACACAACACTGCAAATCAACTATACTCTAATATTTAAAAATAAATAAATAGTACTTATTGTTTGCCAGGTACCATCCTAAGTGCTTCACCTATATTAACTCTGCAAATCCCTTTAACACATCTCTATTTCACAGATAAGAAAACTATAGCAGACAGGTTGAATAACTTGCCCAGAGTCACCAAAGCCTACAGAGCATGGAGCCCAAACTGCAACACAGGCAGTCTTCCCCCAGAGGCTGTGCTATTCATCTGAGCAAGCGCCCTTAACTCCTCAGATGGAGGGCTCTTATAAACCATGTGGCTTTGGTCTAGACTGAGGCCAAAGTGTGTTTTCTAGTCCTACTCCCTCTGCCCTGGATTTTAGTCACTTTAAAATTTTATTTTAGTTAATTCATTTATTTGGCTGTTCCGGCTCTTAGCTGTGGCACACAGGATCTTTAGTTGTGGCATGTGAACTCTTGGTTGTGGCATGTGGGATATATTAATAGTTTTCTGTCCAGGGATCAAACCCAGGCCCTCTGCATTGGGAGTATGGCGTCTTAGCCACTGGACCACCAGGGAAATCCCTGCCTTAGATTTTAAATCTTAGAAACTGTACTTTCAGGTATCACAGACAAGGAGATGATTTTCCTATATAAATTTGTACAAAATCACTTCCACCCTGGGGGTGAGAATTAAGAAGAGGATTGGAATAGAGCTAAGGAAAAGATACCTTTTTCAGAACACAATAAGCAAAGACAAGGAGGAAGAAATCAGATTGGGAGGGAACAGCAGAGGCTTTTCTTTAGTGAGATTTGAGGTAGGAGGTACCAGGATGATGACCACAGGCCAGCGAGTACAGGGGACTAAAAGGTATGTGATTTTATCCATCCTGTTTCTTGTCTTTCAGCCACACCTATGGCCTCCATTACCTGGGGTCATCTCTACTGAGACAGTAGGATCTCTTGGGCAACTCTAGACTCCAGCCACATTGTCCCACTGGGATGTCCCCAGCAAGGCCAATAAAAGGCAGCCATTAGTGGTGAGCTATGCTTTTTTTTTCTTTTAAAGAAATACTTACTTTTCAAAGAAGGTTTTTACATAAAATGAAGACATTTTCTGCCCAGTAACACATATTTTTATTTTATCAGAACACTGACGAAAGAGTTCAGTGGGAGCTGTCTGACGGTCTTTAGAATTGCTACCAGGGAAAGATAAGTGACACAAGAGAGCAGTGGAAAAATACCAGTGCAGGAAAAGCTGGATTTTTGGGGCTTTCTATTTCTTCTTTCCTGCATCAGAACAACACATGAGATACGAACTTGTGATAAGTAAACAATACCTACGCCCCCTAAGGTCATTGTACATCATCCCTGTACCTGAATGCCTATTTACCCCAATCACTTATTATTTCAGTAAATGTTTTTTGAGTGTGCACTACGTGCCAGGCACTGTTCTACGCAGTGGGGATGCAGTAATGAATGAAACAGATACAAAGGTTTATGCTCATGAAGCATACTACTTCATCCCTCTTTTCCCCTCCCCTCTTTTCCTTCTTCATCTAGTAGAGAACATCAAGCTGTGAATTAGGAAACCTGGGTTCTGGCCCTAGCTCTGCTACAAATTAGATGTAAGATCTCCATTAGCATGTCCAGGCTCAGGTGTCCTCTCTGCAGTCCCTAAAGGTGGACAGAACATCCATCTTGGAGTTGTGGGGAACTCCTAAATCAATCTAATATAGATTCTGTTTTCCAGGGGCTCACAGACTAGTAGGAAGGTCAGACACAGTTCCAGATAACTATAATGCCAAACTGAAGGTGACAGAAAAGTGAAACAGGGAAAGGTGACCAAGAGAACATGAGATCTAGGTTTCCAAACAAGTGGCACTGTCTGACTTGGGCCTTTAGTATTACAAAAGATTGGGGTATGTGTGAACAGATAGGGGTAGTTTTCAAGGAAGAATGTACAGAGGGAGTAAGCAGAACAAGTAGTAGTAAATGGATGATCAAGGTTCCAGTAAGGGCGTTCAGTGTGGCTGGAACACACTGAAAGAGTCAAACACCAAATTCACATGCATTTTTACAAGGAACCAAGAGACTGAGACATTCTGCTCTCGACCCATAACCATGAGGTCAGTTGATGGTTTTACTCAACATTTACAACCAATATAATTGAGGGCTCACCAATTACACAATTCCAACAAAATACTAGGACTTCTAACTTACAGATTAAATGACTTACACAGTGGGTATAAAATAGAGACAAATATGGAAGCTTTAAAAGTGAACCATATTCTGTCAGATTAACAGAATAAAATATCTATACATATCATTGGAAACAACACTGTGGTTTCCTTCAGCCCCATGAAGTGATACAGAGGAGACCAGCATCTCTCATCCTCTGATTACTAAGTAGTGGTGGTTTAGTTGCTCAGTCGTGTCTGACTCTGTGTTACCCCATGGACTGAAGCCCACCAGGCTCCTCTGTCCATGGGATTTCCCAGGAAATATACTGGAGTGGGTTGCCACTTCCTTCTCTAGAGGATCTTCCAAACCCAGGGATTGAAGCCACTTCTTCCCCATTGCAGGCAGATTCTTTAGGGACTGAGCCACCAGGGAAGCTGCATGGTTACAAAGTACTGGTAATCAATGTTACTATTTGTTTCCTTGGGGGGGGGGGGGGAACTCCACATACTTCTGTTAGTTTTAATCAAGATGTTCAATTAAAGAAATAACTAAATAGTTCCAGATTTTATTTTAAAAAAAGATGCAATTATCTACAGAAGTTTCAATTAGAATGAAACTCTTCCATCTTCTATCCACTCTGGGGTCTCTGGAATCAAAAAGCCCAGCAGCAGCAACTGCAAAGCAAAATGTTTTGTCACTAGCCTATTTTCCCCCTTACAATTACTTGCCTTCCTTGCTCCTTTCACTCCATTCCTTGGGTGTTAATCAACATTTCTACCCATGTTTGGGTTATTGTTGCTTTGTGATAAACCAATCCAAAATTCAGTGGTGCAAAATGATCACTTTAATTTGCTCTCAGATTCTGTTTGGGAACTCAGGATATGGCAGGGATGTCTTGCTTCTACTCCAGGATGTCTGGAGTCTCAGCTGGAAAGACACAGCAGCTGGGGAACTCTAATTATCTAGAGGTGTCTTCGTTCTCTCATCTTCTGGTTGATGTTTGCTATTAGCTGGGACATCACCTGAGGCTGTTGACCAGAGGACCTGTAGCTGGCCTCACCATAGGGTTATTTCAGTTCAGTTCAGTCACTCATTCGTGTCCGACTCTTTGCGACCCCAGCACGCCAGGCCTCCCTATCCATCACCAACTCCCGGAGTTTATGCAAACTCATGTCCATCGAGTTGGTGATGCCATCCAGCCATCTCATCCTCTGTCGTACCCTTCACCTCCTGCCCCCAATCCCTCCCAGCATCAGGGTCTTTTCCAATGAGTCAACTCTTCACATGAGGTAGCCAAAGTATTGGAGTTTCAGCTTCAGCATCAGTCCTTCCAATGAACACCCAGGACTGATCTCCCCTAGGATGGGTGGTTGGATCTCCTTGCAGTCCAAGGGACTCTCCAACACCACAGTTCAAAAGCATAAATTCTTTGGCACTCAGCTTTCTTCAGAGTCCAACTCTCACATCCATACATGACCACTGGAAAAACCATAGCCTTGACTAGACAGACCTTTGTTGGCAAAGTAATGTCTCTGCTTTTTAATATGCTATCTAGGTTGGTCATAACTTTCCTTCCAAGGAGTAAGTGTCTTTTAATTTCCTGGCTGCAATCACCATCTGCAGTGATTTTGGAGCCCCCCAAAAATAAAGTCTGACACTGTTTCCACTGTTTCCCCATCTATTTCCCATGAAGTAATGGGACCAGATGCCATGATCTTAGTTTTCTAAATGTTGAGCTTTAAGCCAACTTTTTCACTTTCCTCTTTCATCAAGAGGCTTTTTAGTTCCTCTTCACTTTCTGCCATAAGGGTGGTGTCATCTACATATCTGAGGTTATTGATATTTCTCCCAGCTATCTTGATTCCAGCTTGTGCTTCTTCCAGCCCAGCGTTTCTCATGATGTACTCTGCATAAAAGTTAAATAACCAGGGTGACAATATACAGCCTTGACATACTCCTTTTCCTATTTGGAACCAGTCTGTTGTTCCATGTCCAGTTCTAACTGTTGCTTCCTGACCTGCATACAGGTTTCTCAAGAGGTGGGTCAGGTGGTCTGGTATGCCCATCTCTTTCAGAATTTTCCACAGTTTTTTGTGACCCACACATTCAAAGGCTTTGGCATAGTCAATAAATCAGAAATAGATGCTTTTCTGGAACTCTCTTGCTTTTTTGATGATCCAGCGGATGTTGGCAGTTTGATCTCTGGTTCCTCTGCCTTTTCTAAAACCAGCTTGAACATCTGGAAGTTCATGGTTCACGTATTGCTGAAGCCTGGCTTGGAGAATTTTGAGCATTACTTTACTAGCATGTGAGATGAATGCAATTGTGCGGTTGTTTGAGCATTCTTTGGGATTGCCTTTCTTTGGGATTGGAATGAAAACTGACCTTTTCCAGTCCTGTGGCCACCATAGGCTTAGGCTTCCTCAAAACAAGGCAGCCTCAGGGAAGTCAGACTTCTTACATGGCAACTTAGGACTCTAAAGGTCAATGTCCCTGAAGATAAGTCACAAGCCATGCTGCCTCTTATGGCCTCAGAAGTCACAGAGTCTCATTTCTTCCTATTCTGTTGATTTAGACAATAGAAGTCTGTCCAGATTTAAAGCAGAGGGGATGTTAACCCTACTTCTCAATGGAAGAGTGGCAAGGTCACATTATAGAAGAGTGCATGGGATGAGACCTACTGTTCTGGTCATCTCTGAAAAAGACGATGTTTTCCCTTCCATCCACTTATCTTGCTGAAATATACTCCAATGATTTTTCTTTTTTTTTTTTTTTTTTTAGGAAAACCACCTTAGAAGACTGCTATTTCTCACTGAGGCTCCTAAGTTCTAATAGAGGGTAACTAGATGCTTTCATCTACACCCAGCCCTCAATCTTTCCTATTCAATACATCTAACCATTTCTCTGCTATATACAGCTCCTGGCAGAAAGGAAATTTGGTCTCCTATAGGCTGCTGGACTTGGCATTAATCACTCTGAGGAGAAAAGCAGCCAGACATATGGGAGCTGTCCTGGCCCTCAGCTAGGTCTTGGTGTTCTCCTGATGAGTGTAATGTAGCCAATCTCACAGACCATAAACATCAAATAAGGCCACTCTGTGACAAAACCAAGACTACTGCATCCATGTCTGAAAACAGACAAAACGCCAACTTTGATCAAACCACAAAATGGCCAAAATATCCTCCTGTCCTGGGTGATAGCTGCTACTTTACCAATTAGCCTCTTTCTAGTCTGTTCTCCTAGATAAGATTAATTAAGATACCTGATCATGGAATTATCCCTATGTATAGTCTGCTGCTTCCTAACAGAATGCAATTTAGAATGAAGCCTCACTTCTTTAAATTCTGCCCCAAATCACCTAATACAAGTCCAAATCCTATAATAAGTCCTTTCTAACATCCTCTGAGATATTCCACCAGCTCCCCGTGGTGTGCATCCTGCCTCAACTCACTAAGTAAGCAACTGACTTGCTCAACCACAGGTATGTTCCTGGTGGTCTTCAGCTGCAGTGCACTGGTGACTCCTCTAAGGACCTTGAAATTAGAAAACACATTTCTGGCAAGGCCATTTCTGATCTTCTGGTCTCCAGCTTTCAGTAAGACTCTTATATGCAGTTTTGGAAGACAATTATATGAGTTCTTTGGATTTCTGAAAGCTATTAAAATGCTCCCATAGATACTATATATGTGTGTGTGTGTGTGTGTGTGTGTGTATATATAACAGTAGGTTATCAGGGTTTTTTCATCATATTATCAAGTACAGAAAAGTCATTATGATACATAGTAGCAATAACTCTCCTGTCTCCAACAGGTCACAGGATCTAAGGGCAACCTGGCTGCAGGCACATTGTTGTTAGGCCTCTACTGTGGGAAAAGCAGTAAGTTATACACCCAGCAACTGCCTCTTCAGTTGCAGATTCCAGATTCTAGAACATATTTGTGTCTCCTCTTCCTCTTCTGTTTTTCTCCTAACCTTATTTTTCAAAGAAACAACATGACATTAACTATGATAATTACCCTTCTCCCCTCTACTGTATAGTTCTCATTCACTTGATGTAAGAATTCTCATCCTCAGAAAAAACATTCCAAAGAAAACAATGACATCCATAGCCTTGTGGTTAAGTGCCGGATTTAAAACCTCACTCCACTTGAGGTTAGAGATACATACTGATTTAAGGTTAGGGACTTCCTGGCAGTCCAGTGGTTAAGAATCTGCCTTCCAATGCAGGGCACATGGGTTTTATCCTTGGTCAGGGAACTAAGATCCCACATGCCATAAGGCAACTAAGCCTGCATGCTGCAACTAGAGAAGCCCACGTGTTGCAATGAAGAACCAGCACAGCCAAAAATAAAAAATAAAGTTGTTTAGGGAATCAGCTGTAACAAGCAGGAAGTCTGGATTAGAAGAAATCTTGTCTGAATCTGAATTCAGGAGTGATCATGTGTTTGCTGCTCTGACACACCTGGCTGCAATTCCCTTTAGCATCCATCGGTCTGCTCTCTGGATCCATAAACTACTGAGTGTTCAGGCAACAAAATTAAATCATTCCTATTTAGGAATCACTTAGGACACAGTTCAAACTAACACAGGTTTCTTTTATTCCTTTTTATCCCCTCACATTCCATTGAAAACTATACTGTCTATAAGACTAAGTGTGAATTAGGCAGAGATGAGGACTGGTGAGGAGGGGAGGAGCCAGTGTACAACTCACCAACCATATGTGAAATTTAATTGATATTCAAGAGTCATGTGTGTGTTTACTGATGGGGTTCAGAACATGCTACTCCAAAATATGGTGTTATGGCATACTGAATATTTTAAAGCTGAAGGAGTTTGAGTAAATGGCAGAAACAAGGTCACTTGACCTCTTCACCCCTCTTCTCTCCTGAAACAGATCATAAAATCCTCATGTGAGATGTTCCCTCCTTATATCCAGAGGAGAGGATAATTTTTCTCTCCAAATACAAAGGGATGCAGAGAAAATCCTAACAAACAGGACTTGCTAAGTTTCCCCCAGTTTACTACACTTTCCTTGTACTCCTTGTCTTATTTCTCCATGATTTCCCACTCTTTGTCAAACCTAGCATAAAATTTTGTTGTTTGTTTAGCCACTAAGTCATGTCACCTGGGAAGCCAGCATAAAATACTGAATTCAGTTTCTCTAGGTCTTTATTTCCCTGTGACAGCTCCCAAGTCATGTAAAACTTACATTAAATACATTTGTATGCTTCTCTCTTGTTAATCTGTCTTTGTCAGTTTAATTTTCAGACCCAGTCAGGGACCTTGAGACAGTAGAGGAAAACTTTTTCTTACCCCTACAGTGTCCTGCTGATTCCGTTGTAATGGAAGACCTTCAGACTTCTGAAACATCCAGGTCACCTGTCATCCTAGTATCTTGCTGGTCACTGAAAAAGCTCAGAGTAGACCTAAGCCAGTTTATTTGGACTTTTTTGTGTGCATTTTATGTGTGTCTGCATGACTGGTCTTGAGGTTTTGTTTTGCTTCATAACTGGCCTGGGGAGAGATTTGGGAGCAAACACTAACAGGTGTGAGTGACATTTCTGAAAATGTGTCCTGACCTTTTTCAGGCCCATGTAAGAGTTTAGAGGGTAAGCAGAACTAGGGACTGCCATTCCCTGGTGACACAGTAGTAAAGCATCTACCTGCTAATGCAGGAGACCTGGGTTCCATCCCTAATGAGGAAGACCCCCTGGAGAAGGAAACAGCAACCCACTCCAGTATTCTTACCTGAGGAATCCCATGGACAGAGGGGCCTGGTGGGCTACAGTCCATAGGGTCACGAAAGAGTTGGACATAACTTAGTGACTAAACAACAACAGCAACCCTCCAGTAGGCTGTTTAGGTCAATCTATAAAGGAAGGTTTCATGTTAATCTCTGGCACAGTAAGGTTTCTGGTTCCCTTTGTGCTCTAGAGTGAATAAACTGATTATTTCTTCTGAAGAGGGAGGGATTTCATTGAGGGTGAAAAAATAAAAAAAAATAAACTACTTATCACACTATCTCAATTCTGGCTCTTTATACAACTATTTCTGTGTTGATTAGATTGTCCCAACTGTCCTTTCACTTTTTTAACTTCAAACATAATTACCAGAAGTTAGAACACCTCATTTTTTTGGTGATGACACAAGTGTCATAAATAACTATAAATTACTAGCTGTGTGTGCCTGTGTGCTAAGTAGCTTCAGTCAATGTCCACCTCTTTGTGACTCCACTGACTGTAGCCCACAGGTCTCCTCTGTCCATGGGATTCTCCAGGCAAGAACACTGGAATGGATTGCCATGCCCTCATCCAGAGAATTTTCCTGACCCAGTGTTTGAACCCATATCTCTTATGTCTCCCGCATTGGCAGGCAAGTTCTTTATCACTAGAGTCACCTGAGGAGCACAAATAACTACCTATTTGAATATAACTCAGAAAGGGATCCGAAAAGAAAATAACTATTGTGTGTTTTAAATGATTTAAGAAACTCTGATCCCCATGAGTGAAAAAAAAACTGATGTAAATCTTACCTTGTTTAGTTCAAGAAGATTCATCTTTGCTCACCCATTTAAAACATACAAATGAACAATCAAAACACATCTGTTTTCATATCTACCATGGCTGAATTCAGACTTGTTTAACCTTTAGGAATATGCATAAGCATAGAGATGTCCTTTCTGGTTACTAATCTCAGTTCTGTTTAGACTAGTACTTCTCTAAGTGTGCTCCCAGAACGCCCAGAATGAGCAGTATCAGCATCTCCTGCGAACTTGTAGGAAATGTAAATTTGGGGGCCAATGCCAGACCCACTGAATCAGCAACTGTTCGGTGGAATTCAGCAATCTGAGCTTTAGCAAGTCCCCCAGCTGATTCTGATGCACAGGAAAGTTTGGGAACCACTGACTTGGACTGTCTGCTATACTGCTGTTTCTCTGGCAAACAAAGCAGGAGATATGATTCAAAAGTTTTAAAAGATTGCTTAGAATTTCAAGTAAATACACAATTCCCAGCTGTGAACTGAGTTTGCTAGAAAACTAAAGAGCTGGCACAGAGCGTTTCAAATGCTTAGACCAGAGAGCCCTTGAGTTCTGCCATTTTAGTCCCACTCAGAGCTTGCAGGCTATGCATGTAAATGGAGTTCTTGCTCTCTGGTAAGACTGACTCTCCAGCAGGGGTCCTGGAAGTGCCACTGTGATGGATAAATGCTCTCACCAGGTATAAACGAGTTTGGGCCTTAAGTGCTACTCAGTCACTCTCCAGATTGCTGAGCTAAGCAGTAAGGAAACGTGCTTGGAGAAAACTGCACATAGTTTTGCCCTGTTTATTATATCTTTAAAATATATGTCAAATCATCACATCAAAGATCATCCCAGATGGCACCCTCTGGAGCGTTTGGCCCCCGACAGGTTTTTTATCTCCTTGTATTGTAACTGCCTGTCTCCAAATGCATACTGTAATTGACAGGCTCTAACTGTCGCGGAAATCATCCAATATAGGTACAATTCGCATGTGCCGGTGCCTCGCCAACAAAATGTTTTTTCACTGCTGATTTTACCTTCCATTCATCTGCTCCCGACCTCCCCTATTCCCAAACACTACAAAGAAGATTCACACGCTCATCACCTACACAATATAATTACATACCCTCTTCCGACACCCTGGTCATCACTTCTCGCCGCCGGGTCCGTCAGGCTGTCAGTTCCCCCGACTCCTCACCCCCTTTCACTTCGGTTCCCCTGTTCCAGCGCGACGGGAGGCCAGGACTTGCCTACGCCTTCAGTCCAAAACAAGTGTTACAAACTTCCGCCTCCTCTGCTCTCCTGGTGCCGGCCGACGGCCCCTGCTTTCCAGCCTCGGAGAGAAGCTGCGCTGGCAGTGGCCAGACTCAGTTAGCCGGTGGCCCTTACTTAGGGTCGGTGATAATAGAGAAGAGCACTGCATATTTCCCGGATGCCCTGGGGCGACGTACAACGGAGCTCCCACAACCCTCTTCGCTTCCGCTTGTTCCACCCCCAAACTCCGACATTAACCCCTTCACGTCCATGTTTATTGGCCTATCGACGACTCCAGGCACGCAGATTGCATCACTGGGAGATCCCCGACACTTACATGGTAAAAGACGTGAAAGGCGGGACCCCTAGTTGTAGGCTTCCCATGTGGCACTAGTGGTAGAGAACCTGCCTGCGGAACATAAGAAACGCAGGTTCGATCCCTAGGAATGGCAACCCACTCCAATAATCTGGCATGCTGTAATCTATAGGGTTGCACAGAGGCCGACCCGATTTAGCACGCAAGCAGGCCCCTCAGTTATAGTTATCTCGTTTTTGCAGCTTGCTTGTAAATTGGCTTGTAAGCTTACCTGCTACTGCTGCTACTGCTAAGTCACTTCAGTCGTGTCCAACTCTGTGCGACCCCATCCCTGGGATTCTCCAGGCAAGAACACTGGAGTGGGTTGCCATTTCCTTCTCCAATGCATGAAAGTGAAAAGTGAAAGTGAAGTCGCTCAGTCATGTCTGACTCTTCGCGATCCCATGGACTGCAGCCTACCAGGCTCCTCCGTCCATGGGATTTTTCAGGCAAGAGTACTGGAGTGGGGTGCCATTGCCTTCTCCGGTAAGCTTACCTACTCATTTATAAATACGACCTTAATATATTTGTTGACAACATGAACAGTTCACAATGATGCCTTTAAGTTTCTGAACCAACTGGCACTCTAAATTTGCTGTTTTTGACTGTTCACCTTGATCCTGTGCCTTTTCTACCTTCCATTTCCCATCTCCTTTTAGTTCTTGTCTGACTATTTAACCGCATGCCTCAATAGTTAAGGGTACCGATTTTGTAAACCGGGTTTTTTGGGTTTGAATCTCCACTCTACTATTTATCCAACCATGGAATCTTGGTTAAAGGATTTAATCACGCTATTCCTTGACTTCCTCATCTGTAAAATGGGTATAATAGTAAGATCTGCCTCTAGAGTTGTAGTGAGAATTTTAAAAGTCATATGCAAGCAGCACCTAGAACATTGCCTAGCAAAGAGTTAAGTGGTATACTGGAATAAAAATTACAATTATTGACATTGATGGATATGTCTCCTCAGCTAAGACCTTCTAGCTGATAAATAGTAAATGATAATCTTGATTAACATTTGATTATCTGTGGACCAGGTACTGTGTTAAGTGCTTTACATCCATTTCTGTTGTTTAATCCTCATCATCATTGGTAGTAGTCGTATTATCCTTCTCTCCCCTCCTCTTTGTTTTTCTAAGCAACTAAGAAAATTCAGAACTATAAGATTGCAGATAACTCAGAGCTACTAACAGATAGAGCCAAGACTTAAAACTCTGATTTGTCTTGTGTGCGTTAGTTGCCCAGTTGTGTCCGGACTCTTTCTGATTCTGTGGACCGTAGCCCACAAGGCTCCTCTGTCCATGGAATTCTCCAGGCAGGAATACTAGAGGGTGTCTCCATCCCTACTCCAGGGGATCTTCCCGACCCAGGGATTGAACCCAGGTCTCCTGCATTGGAGGCAAATTCTTTACCATCTGAACTACCAGGGAAGGCCTTTTAGATATGACTTGACCTTTCTCAAATATCACTGAGAAAACTGCCATAAATTCTTTGTGAGTGCTCTTCTTTTCCATAAGAGTTCCCTCAATATCCATGCAGGTTAGGAAGGCTAAGTTCTTTTCAGAGGCAGAAGGACAGCAGACAATAAAGCAAGGGTCTCTTCCCTGAAGGCTGGCTGCAAAGATGACTAAAATAGCAAGTCATAATGAACTCAATTATTGTGCCCCACTGTGCCACACAGGCCCTATTACTGCCCATACTGCCTAAGACCACCGGAGATAAAAGGTCCAGGATCCCCTCCTCACCTCATCATTCTCTAAAGCTTGGATATTATAAAAAGATTTTTCTTGTTTTAGGATGGCACCAAGAGACTCTTTAATATACTATTATGACTCCAGCCAAAGTGGTAGTAATTTCCACATTAGCAGCAGGTAGAATCAGGTATTTCTACCTCAGCCCAAGAGCACAGGGAAATCTCCTCTTTCCTAGATAAAAACAAAAAAGGAATCACCTCTTTTCCCTCAGATCCTACAGTACCAGGGTCTTGTTATTCTCGCTCCACACGTTACCTACTCCCACTTCCCAACTGATGCTCAGGCAGTTCACAATGTTTTTTTTTTTTCCCAGGAGAAAGGCTGCTGATGGTAAGGGGACTGGTAAGGAAAAAGAATGTAAGTCCCCAAGTTTGCTGAAGGTAAACCAAGTACTGTTTTGTCCCTACCCCTGTACCCATTTTGTAGCTCCCTAACCTTCTTTACTCCCTTTTGGCACTTCAGAACTCATTATCCTGCACACCCAGGAAAGCCTTTGGGCTTGAATTGCAGAAGAATCAAATTGTCTTTTTTTTCTTCACAACCCCCAACAATAGCACTCATGGATAGTCGTGTGTGTGTGTGTGTGTGTGTGTGTGTGTGTGTGTTTAATGTGGACCATTTTTTAAAAGTTTTTATTGAATCTGTTACAGCATTACTTCAGGTTTTTTTCAAATATGTATTTATTTGGCTGTATTGGGTCTTAGTTTCAGCACATAGAATAATCTTGGGCATGCATGATTTTTTTAGCTATGGCGTGTGGGATCTAGTTCCCTGACCAGGGCTTGAACCCAGGCCCCCTGCATTGGGAGTGTGGAGTCTTAGCCACTGGACCACCAGGGAAGTCCCTGCTTCATTTTTATGTTTTGGTTTTTTTGGTCATGAGGCATGTGGGATCTCAGCTCCCCACTGGGAATTGAACTCGCATCCTCTGCATTGGAAGATGACGTCTTAACCACTGGACCACCAGGTAAGTCCCTGGGCTTGGTCTTCTACTCAAAATGGCTAAGTTTAGATTCTTCTCCCATATAGGCCATCACACTGACACAACATTGTGGGTCAACTATGCCAGTATTCTTGCCTGGGAAATCCCATGGACAGAGGAGCCTGGTGGGCTAGAGTCCTTGTGGTCGAAAAGAGTTTGACACAACTAAGCAACTGAGCATACCTATAACTTTTTTTTAAAGTGTGTGTGTGTGTGTTAGTCACACAGTCATGCGACCCCATGGACTGTAGCCCTCCAGGTTCCTCTGTCCATGGAATTTTCCAGTGGCTAAGTTTAAAAAGATAAAGGAGAGGGATAGAATTAGAAAGCTTTTATCTTAATTTCCCCCATTACTTCTAGTGTCAGACTATTATAAAGTGTCAGCATAGGGGTAAAGCTGAGAGAAGTCCAGTTCCAGAAGTCAGGAAATCTTCCCTGGCACAAAGCATAAGTGTTAACAGAAGGAAAACAAGCAGGCAAGGGTGTCTCTAGGGCCAGTAGAAATAAAGCAGAGTTTGGGTGCAGATCTCAGACATAAACAAGAGACCCTACACTTATAGCTCCTTTCATCCTAAACCCATATTCCCATTCCAGAGACTTCATCTGCCTCAAATTCTTACCAATCTGGTTTTTTGACTGCTGGGCAACTTGCCCTGATCACAGAAGCCACCACCAGCTGCTATTGCTTTGCAAAGAGAGTAGGTAAGGGGAGAGGATATTCCTTATTCCTAAACCCAATTTTAGAAAGGGAGATGTGTTACCGGTATCTCATCCCAGATGTTCTCATAATGTAATTTTAGAAACTGTCATATGTAGTTTGTGTTCAAGTTCTGCCATGCTTTCTGTGGTATTTTTCAGTTATATGTTTTTAAGGGCTCATCTGGGGTCCTAATACACATTTGACAGTGTTTCTATACTGTAGGGTACACACACTGCTGGTGACCAGTTCAGGCTCCCTTTACAAGGCAGATGGACTGATTCCCCCAGCAGCTGTGGGTGTTAGCAGCTGACTACAGCTGCTTCCTTTTCTGGATAATTGCACTGTGCAGAATAAAAGCTTCAGTACTGTTATAAGACTCATTCTCCTCACACACCCCTGCAACCTAACAAATGAAAATGAGGCCCAGCGTATTCCTAACTTCTTTTGTCTTGCTGACATCAACAGATTACATTCTCTCAAATTAGAAAGTAGATTCATTCATGCTTCATTGTAGTTCTTTTCCACTACAGACTATGGGGAAAAAACTTATAATTGTTAGAAAAAGCTATTCGAGACTTGTTAAAATTTTGGTTAGATTATAATTATTTTGTGATAGATATTCCTGCTCTAATAGCATGAATCTTAAATTGATCAGTTATTTGCTATTTCATTTCTGTTGACTGTAAGCTGTTACTGAAGATGGCCAAGAACAAGCCCAAGGTTGTGTATCTAATAAGGATACTCTGATTAAGCTAGAAATGTTAAAAAAAAAAAACAGACAAGACTACCAATTTCCAAATAATAAAAATATATCCTAAAATAATTCTGGTATAATTCAGAAGACATATTGGGATCATTATTATAAACCTTGATCATAATATTGTAGAAGTGTGTAGGTATTGGTTGAATAGGGTTCAGGTTGGAAAAGTGTTCAGATTAAAAATGATCAGATTTTTAAATTTACATTTGCAGACATACAAAATCCTTTACTTCTGGCATCACACTCAATTTCTTCCTCGAACACATAAATCCTATTATAAAGCCTTTGTAAAACCACCATACCAAAACAGCTGGCTAAATCCACTCTTCTAGCTTAAAAGAGCCAAGGTGATTTTTTTTGCTGGGGTTATCCCCTCAATTAACTTCCATCTAAATTAAGACCCAAACATATCTGAAAACTTATTTCTCTGTGGATTTTAATATATTTTTTTAGTGTGACCTCTGATCATTAATTCCCTTTCATTTATTATTTACATGTATTTATTTGTATATTCTATGTTATTATTTATTATTTCAGGCTTCCTTGTGTCTCAGCTGGTGAAGAATCCACCTGCAATGCGGGAGACCTGGGTTTGATCCCTTTCAATTCCTTTTTACTTGCTATTTTGCTAAATATATTGATTTTATCCTCCCTTGAAAAAAGTCAGATTATGAAAAGTCTTTTAAGTGTTGGTTTTTGATTTGGTAACTGAAATAAACACTTCCTATTTCATAAGAGGAAAATATCATTATTTAAAAATTTATACTGATCTGAAAACTATTGTTTCTGAAAAGTCCTTTCCACATTAGTCAAATAAATCTCAGTATTTATAGAGCTTGTTCAGTAATTTAGTTCTGTACAAGATTTTCAGTATAGTATAGGAAAGAATACTGTGTTAACTTGCTTAACACAGGTATACTGAAGAGAAGAAATGACTTTCCTAACTTATCTGTAATCATTGTTAAATGAAGTCTTGGTAAGAGCAAAGAATGGTGAATTACTCATTAAAATTTTTGAAGTACTAGAGCATTGGAATGGGTAAAATTATACAGGAGGATAATATAACTTATTTTCAGAAATAATAAGAAAATTGTATGAGGGTAGATATGCAAATTTTATTATAACAGTACCCTCTGTTGGTATTTCTCAAAAATTTTCTGCCTATCAACCCTTAAAGGTTTCTAAGATTGTAAATGATTAATTATCACATTGTCCATTTCTAATAAAAACATTTTCTAAGTCTTCATCTATCTTTCAACATTCACCAGTTTCACCATGGAAATATGAAATTTCAGCATCACTGTTGATACACAGTGCCCATCTTTTCCGGCCTAGTTGACAGATATGCATATTCTAAAATCCCAAGCCAAATGTCACTCCCTCTGTGACAAAAGACCTTCCCAATCTCCTTTTTCCTATGCAGAATTCATCCTTTGCTTAAATGTGCACTCATAGGTCTTTATACATACCTCTTTTAGACCTTGCATCTCACTGTGTTATAATAATATGTTGCATAAGTTAACAATTGTTTTTGCACGTCATTAAGAAACCCATTATTTTTCTATTATATAAAAAAATCCAAAAGTAGGCAGTTCAATATTGTTACAGCTTCTCCTTTCATTTTTATGCTTTATTTTCCAAGCTCAAGCTCTGCCTTCCTAGCTCAATTTCCTCAATGTAACAATATAGTTGCTGTAGCTCCAGCCATCACACCCATGTCCTGGGCAAGAATGAGTAAAAAGGTAATGCAAAATGGCCTCCCGGCTTAACAACTTTATAAGCACTCTGACTCCTCCTCCCCCACCCCAGTGCATGTATGTGCACATACACATACACACGGACAAAATTTTGAAACTTTCTAGGAGGCCCCACCCAACAACTTCCACCTACGTACCATTGACCTATGTTTAGTCACATGGACATCCCTATTTGAAAGAAAGACTGAGAAATTACATTTTTTCTTATTTGGGTTCATATCCACACCCCCCACCCAAGAAAATCAGGTTTTATCACTTAGAAATAATGGGGAGAAAGGGATAAACAACTAGCAATCTCTGTCACATTCTTTCACTTAAGAAAAAAAATCATACCTGTTTCCTTACCTAGGCTGTAAAATCTTGGACGGTTTAGAGTATGTCACATTTATTTTGTATTTCAAGGGCCTAGAATAGTACATGACACTATTTATTGTTTATTTTCTTCACCTGCAATGTGAAGGGTTATTTTATGTAATCTTCCAAATAAAAAAGATTTCATGTTTTACCAGAATAATTTCTGTGCTTTGTGTTGACTATAATCATGTCCTTGATTATTTAAGAAAACAAAGCTTCCTCACTTATGATGGAGCTAAGGTTCTTGAGAGTCATGTTACCTTCTGTGTTTATTTTTAAATGCTTTATTGTTCCCTTCATATGAATAGCCAAATACTGTTTCTTTTCACCAACTAGCCTATTTTAAGTATTCAAATTTCTTGACTTTTGATTTTGTTTTCTTCCTAAGGTTGAATCCTAAATGTAAAATGAAATGAAATAACTTTCAGGATATATTTTGCACCTAAAGCTATGTTTGATGTTTTCCAAAGGACCCTCAGTTGGTCAAAGATTTGTTCTTTCTTTTACCTTAGAAAAAGGTGCTAGAAACTATTATGTTTATTTAGTGTTACTATTGATGAAATGCATAGGAAGAGTTGTCTAATTAGAAGAGATGCTCACTTTCCCCTAAGTTACATTTGTATGGGCAAAGTATTACTAACATAAAAATGTCAGAAATTGTATCCTAAATGGAAAATAATTAGAGATTTCTCAAGGCTCTTGGTCTCCACGGTATTTCTATTTATCAGAGTTCTGGTGGTACTTTGCCTGAGAATATTAGGCAAAAGCAGTTTAGCATTATCAGTTATAATTTTAGTTATTATTATAAACCTTTTCTTGGCCACAACCTTACTTCTTATTAATTTGAATCTAGCATCTTCAAAGCCTGTGGCTTTTAAGTGAGGATGTGTATCAGACTTAAGAGTTCCATTGAAATATAGGTTTTGTTGTACCTGCTCCAGATTTACTGAATTTCTTTAGTTGCTATTCTATTTTTTATTGGAGGATAATTTCTGTACAATGTTGTGTTGGTCTCTGCCATACAACAATGTGAATCAGTTATATATGTGTGTGTGTGTGTGTGTGTGTGTGTGTGTGTGTGTATGAGTGTATGATATATATCCCTTCCCACTTAAGCACCAACCCCCCACCAATTCTACCCTTCTAGGTTGTCACAGAGCACCGGGCTGGGCTCCTTGCATTATACAGCAGCTTCCCGCTAATGTATTTTACACGTGATAGTGTGTATATGTCAGTATTACTTTCTCAATTTGTCCTAACCTCCCTTTCCCCCCCTGTGCCCACAAGTCTGTTATCTACATCTCTGTCTCCATTTCTTCTCTGTAAATAGTTTCAACAGTACTATTTTTCTGGATTCCATATGCATGTATTAATATATGGTATTTGTTTTTCTCTTTCTTACTTCTTCACTCTGTATAACAGAATCTAGGTTCATCAACCTTACACCAACTGACTCAAGTAATATCATTCTCAACAGTGAAAACCTAAAAGCATTTCCTCTAAGATCAGGAACTAGTTGATATTCTTGATATTCTATAAATATATATTCTTCCTGTATGTTTAGTATATTCATGGTATAGAATGTACATCATATCTCTATTATTATCTTTCAGTTTTTTCCTCTGTAAAAATTGTTTCTTTTTTTTTGTAAATCAGATGTAATATTTACTGTTTTTGATGAAAATATACTCAATTGTTATAGATATTTTGTTGAAAACTTTGGTAATTGGCATTATCAGAATTGGCTCTGATATACATTTTGCTCCATTAGTTTGTCTTCTAGGAAAAAGGATAAACAGATAATTCAAAAAAGAAAAAAAGGAGGGGTCTCCAATTAGAGGACTGAAACCCTAACTGCTTTTTTGGAATTCTGGATTTCTTTTTCCTTTTCTCAGGCCCCTTAATTTCATGCTTTATAAAAGGCACAGAAAGTAGAGCAAACCCTACATGCTGTGGTTCAGAGAATATCAAGCGATCTAGACAATGCTACTGCAGTGGGTTGAATGGTAGACCCTGAAAGATATTTCCACCTTTAATCCCTGAAATCTGTGAATATTGCAATATATATTAAGCCAAAAATATTCATAAAGATTTTGAGAGGAGAGCTTATCCTGGATTATCTGGGTAGGCCCTAAGTCCGAAGAAAAGTGTTCTTAAAAAAGTGAGACAGGGACTTTGCTGGTGGTCCAGCAGCTAAGATTCCGAGCTCCCAATGTAGGGAGCCTGGGTTAGATCTCTAGTCAGGGAACTAGATCCCACATGCCACAACTAAATATCCTGCATACTGAAACTAAGACCCAGCACAGCCAAATAAATAAATATTTTTTAAAAAGTGATGCAGAGGAAGATTTGAGAGACACAGAAAGAAGGCAGTGTGATGAAGGCAGATGTTGAAGAAATGAGTCTACAAGTCCATGAATGCAAGGGTAGCTACAAGAAGCTGAAAGAAACAAGGGACCATTTCTCCTCTAGGGCCTCTGGAGTGAGTGTGGCCCTGCCACATTTCAGATTTCTAGACTTCAGAACTGTGCAAGAATAAAGCCACCAAGTTTGTGGCAATTTGTCATAGCAGCCTTATGAAACTAATAACAACCACTTAAAATGATAGAACTTCATGCCCCAGAAGTTCATGCAATTGAATGGGCCATGGTTCAGAATTGAACTACCTTAGATATAGGATTGGCTTCTTGAGGGAGAACGTGAGCTAATTTAACAGTAGGATGTTGTGCCTACATCCCTACAGTACTCTCCGAGATTTATTTATTTATTTATTTTTGGCTGCATTGGGTCTTGATTGCTGCATGTAGGTTTTCTCTAGTTGTGGCTTGCAGGCTCTAGAGTGCAGGGCATATGGGCTTAGTTGCACTGTGGCATGAGTAACCTTCCTGGACCAGGGATTGAACCCATGTCCCCTGCATTGGCAGGTGGATTCTTAACCATGAAAGAAGTTCTCTGAGATCTTTGATACTACTAAAAATCAGGAAGTAAACCAAGAAATCTGAATTTGGGTAATTTGGAGAACAACCCCATAGCTGGTTTGGCAGGCTCTTCAGATCAGGGATGGGATATACCCCCCTTGGTTTAATATAGGCATTCATGGCTCCTGACTGAAAAGTGGACCACGAATTCTGATCATAATCAAACATATAAACTCTGGTCATAATACTTCTTTCAGTATTTAGTATTATTTTTCAGTTTCAGATCTGTGATCTCTATCACAGCTGTTATTATGACAAACAATCTAGCAAATGGCTATATAGCAGGAAGAGCAGAAAAGCCTGATACAGAGATATAAACAACCACTGTGGGAAACTTGGGGACCAGAACAACTATAGAAAAACTTGACATGTGATTGTGATACCCCAAACAACAGTGAAAATCCAGAATGGTCACACCTTAGATATTAATAGTGTATTTAAGGGAAAACTGAAAGCCCAAACTGCCTATCCCCACACTCAGCCTGGACTCTGAGAACCAAAACTATGCTTACTGTCTATATTAGTATAACTTTGCTGTTCCTCTGTCTTCATGAGCATCTCTTTATTTTCAGGACTGTCCTGCCCAGGCAAACAGTTTGATTGCTCATCCCAAGAACTTCCCCAGGAAACAAAGTTAATATTCAAAAGTGTCACTTTCCTATATACCTGCAATGATCAAGTGGCGTTTGAAATGAAAAACACAATACTATTTACATTTAGCACTCCCAATGATCTATAGCTTCAGTGCAATCCTGATCACAATCCCAACAAATTATTTTGTGGATATCGACGGACTGATCCTAAAGTTTATATGGAAAGTCAAAAGACCTGGAATAGCCAACACATGCTGAAGAACAAAGTCAGAGGACTGACACTACCCAACTTGAAAACCTACTATAAAAGCTACAGCAGTCAAAACAGTGTGGTATTGGCAAAAGAAGAGACAAATAGATCTGTGTAACAACATACAGTCCTAGTACAGACCAACAAAAAATAATCTTTGACAAAGGAGAAAAGATACTCTTTTCAACAAATGGTGCTGGAACAACTGGTCATCCACATGCAAAAAAATTAATATAGACATAGACCCAGTAGGGCTTCTCTGATGCCTCAGTGGTAAAGAATCAATCTGCAATGCAGGAGACATGGGTTCAATCCCTGAGTTGGGAAGATCCCCTTGAGGAAGAAATGACAACCCACTCCAGTATTCTTGCCTGAAAAATTGCATGGGCAGTGGAGCCTGGTGGGCTACAGTCCAAAGCATTGCAAGAGTTGGACACAACTGAGTGACTGACCACATACTGAATACCCTTCATAAGAATTTCCCAAAAGACCCACCAGCGCTTCAGTGGAAAGCATTGACAAAGTTTGCACCCTAAGATTCTCTGAATTTCTTACCTCAATTCTTGGCTTGCTGCTTCCACCACTCTTGGACTGTCGTGTCATGAGTCTTACTCAATCCTAGTCAAGTCTCCACACTGAAATCTCTACTTTAAAACAAACACCCTATTTTAATCAATTCTATCCTTACCTTCTTCCCTCTGAGACACTGCCAAATCTTTATGGAATAGATGTTCTGCCTTGCTGTGATAAGTAATATACTCAAGCTTTGTTTTTCAAGTTGTGTTGGTGATACTTGGGGAGCTGATTTTATATATATATATATATATAATCTAATATATCTGGGGCTTCCCTGGTAGCTCAGCCGATAAAGAATCTGCCTTCAATGCAGGAGACCCTGGTTGGATTTCTGGGTCGGGAAGGGATAGACTAACCACTTCAGTATTCTTGGGCTTCCCTGGTGGCTCAGATGGTAAAAAATCCGCCTGCAATGTGGGAGACCTGGGTTCAGTCTTTGGGTTGGGAAGATCCCCTGGTGGAGGGCATGGCGACCCACTCTGGTATTCTTGCCTGGAGAATCCCCATGGACAGAGGAGCCTGGCAGGTTACAGTCACAAAGAGTTGGACATGACTGAGCAACTAAGCACAGCACAGCACATCTAATATATCTAGGTATAGACATAGATATATACACACTTATAATTTGCATCCATCAATCACATGGAAAAATTATAAAGATTAGATCACAGATCATTGTGTCAAATTCAATATATTTCTATCCAATAGTAACCAAAATGATAAAGATTGTTTGGCAATTCTTGATCCTGTTCAGTCTCTTCACAACCCTCTTGCAGTCCATCATCTCTTTGGGTACTAAGTTATGCATCTGAGAAAGGTAGATCACTCCAGGGTTGCATTCCAGGCCCAGCCCCTCAAAGAAGGTAGGGAACTAATATATATATATCAGAATTATTCCATTTCATTATAATTGTAGGGAAGGATGAATTGGGTAAATGCATTCAGACTAGGTATCCCCAAGGAACTAACCAAGCAAATTGAAGTGAAGTAAGAAGGATGCACAACAGTCATCAACTCCTAGATCATATATTTGAGTAAACATTATACACATAGTGCACATACTCTATGTGCTGCATCATTATTTCTATAACTGTTTCTCAACTGAAAAATATATTTAAGGGAACTCTTAAAAACTTTCTCAGACCCAATCATTTATGTTAATTTTTGTACTACTATTTCTTAAATATAAATAAAACTAAATATGAACTCTGCTGTTCATAAAGCTCTTATACAAATTCAATTTACCAATTATGCACAAATTTTAAAAATGTTCATTTAATGTGGTACATGATGTTTGCTGAGACAAAACTGCCCTTAGAAACCTCAGCATACTACGACTGGCCTGTATGCATGCTTGTATGTGTGTCTTGTGAGGACTCTCCTTTCCCATCACTTTCCATTTTCAAATGATGAAAATTTTCAGTTGTACAGTAAGCCTTGAAGGAGGAGGGTCACTTTATTTCTTTTCTCACTAGCTCATGACAAAGTAGTATTACTTTGTGCCAACTTGGTTTTAAAAACAGGCTCAAATACATGTCCTAATTATGTGGCAGCTGTTACCATTCAGTCATCCAGATACTCCAGAATATGCCTGAAACTGAATGTAAAACATACTTAGAGAAAAACTCAGACTCTGTCATCGGATTCCGGTTTGATAAACACTGTCCTATTATAGTATGTGTAAATAAATATATGTTTAAATGAGACTATTTTGTTAGCTTCTTAGTAATACTTTATGGTACTATTATCTGAGTTCCTGCATTATAATGCAGCACTTGACTCCTGCTTCATTTGGAGAATCAAGTCTCCTGTTTGTATGGGCCATTCTGTCTCACTAGTCCAGGCCCCTGAAAATGGGTGCATTGGAGACCATCAGTTAAACCATCATCACTGTTCTTTGATCTCTAAATTGAGTGAAAGAAGATATACTCAACAGTGGGGTAGCCAAATAACTGAAGCAAGACATTAAATTTTAAGGAGCGGTTGAGGAGTTGGTAGGACAAGACACTGTTTGGGGCTCATGTGACAACTCCCCACTTCTCCCAACCCCCTTTATCCTTCCCATCCTCCTGCATTCTTTCACTGTTCCTCTCCTTTCCATCTACTTCTACACTTCCCTCAAGGATCATTGCGATGTTTTTCCATAAAGTTAAATATATTTAATTTTTTTAATTGAAAGATTATGGCCTTATCATTTTATATTAAAATGTACTTCCTTTTGTAAAATAGTCATAGGTAGTTTTAAAAATTGTCTTTGGCAAAATAAGTAATTGGTAACCTTGTGTTTTCCTCCGACTATTTTTAAAAATTTTACACGCCCAAGATCTGGAACTACTGTCTAGAAATGAGAGAGACGAGAAAGAGGTAGGAAGAAAGAAAAGCATGCGACACCTAATAAGTTGATTTATCAAGTTCAAGACGTTTAGCGCCTTAATGTATTATATCTTCTACAGCAGCAGAAATGCCTCAGTCTCATTTGGGAGTCAGGGAAGGCTTCACAGAGGAGGTAACGTTTGAGTTGGGGCTTTAAGGATTAGCAGTGGAGAAAAGGCAGGGCTTTCCAAGCAGAACGCATAATGTGAGCAAGAGCACAGAGCACAAAAGAGCATTACGTGCCCAGCAACTCTAAGAAGCCCGCCGGCTGTTGCCAAAAGTTCTCAGGGCTAGGCGATCAAGAGAGAAGCAGGGACTATTTTTTTCCTACTTGGCCCTCTTCCCCCGCAGCCCATCGCACAGTGCTGGGCACACACACTGCAGGAGCTCAATAAATACTTGTTAAATTGGGACAGGGTGATCGAGTGTGCTGGGAACCAAAGCCTCCGGATTCTTTCTCACGCACCCGCAGTGTGACCTTGGCCAAGTCCTTTTTCTTGGGACTGTGGCTTGCCGCTTAGTAATCAGCGGAGGGTGAGAAAGTGGAGGAGGATGTTGGCGTGAAGCGTCGGGCTCTTACAGCTCCTGGAATCCCTGATTCGACGCGCGGAGGACGGGGCGGGGCGGGGTGGAGCCGGCGGGGCGGGGTGGAGCCGGCGGGGCGGGGTGGAGCCGGCGGGCCGGGGTGGAGCCGGCGGGCCGGGGTGGAGCCGGCGGGCCGGGGTGGAGCCGGCGGGCCGGGGTGGAGCCGGCGGAGCGGGCTGCGGCGGGCGGAGATTCAGTTCCTCCTCCGCGCCAGCAGGGGGCATAGGGAGCGTCTTCCCGCCGCCTTTCCCCTACCTGCGGGCGCCTGGCGGACTGCTGCTACCGCGAGTGGCGAGCGCGGTGGGCGGGCCGGGTGGCGGCGGCGGCGGCGGCGCTACGTTGGGCTGGGGCGGGAAGCCGCGACGACAGCTGAGGTGGCTGCAGAGGCCACTGAGGGGCTGATTGGGTGGCCTCGAGCAGCGCCTGCGAGCCGTCAGGCGCTCCCCGGGCAGCAGTGGGCCGCAGACAGGTTAGAGTGGGGGCAGGGGCAGGCGCGGGAGCAGCCCCGGGCCGGAGTGGGAGTCTGAGCCAGGCCATCTCCAACCATGTCCGACGAGGCGTCAGCCACCACTTCGTACGAGAAGTTTCTAACTCCCGAGGAGCCCTTCCCGCTTCTGGGACCCCCTCGCGGGGTGGGGACATGCCCGAGCGAGGAGCCGGGCTGCCTGGATATCAGCGACTTCGGCTGCCAGCTCTCCTCTTGCCATCGCACGGACCCGCTCCACCGCTTCCACACCAACAGGTACAAACCTTTGCTGAGGGCAGGAGCAAATTTACCACACCCCTGCCTCCAGTCGGACAACGCCGGCTCCCCCCGTATCCTGGCCCTCCGCCTAGGGGCTGTGCGTCCAGTTGCACCCTCCCTCACCTTTCTCCATCCAGCTCTCATTCTCGGGCTCCTTCCCTCTCCCCCTCCCTATTGCATCCCTTCCCTCCTATTTTCCTTTTGGCCGGCATTTTACTCTCTCCCCCCACCCCATTCATCTTCTGACCCTTCCGTTCCCTTCCCTTCCCCCTTCTGCCCCATCTGTACCCCGCGAATCCCAAACCCCCACCCTTGATTTTTAGATGCTTCCCTGTTTCCATCCACCAGCAAAAGTTTAACCCCTTCCAATTCCGGTATGCTATAAAGAAGATTTCGGGTGGCTCAAAATCAAAATCAGTCGACGTTTTGAAAGGTGGCATTTTAAAAGCTAGAATCTTCCTTTCCCTATTTTTTTAATGTCTTATAGCGCTGTTTCCAACCTCCAACCCCCCCCCTCCCATTTTTTAGTGAAGCTCTAGAAAACCAGACGATTCTCTTTTTTTTCCTTCCTCTATGAACTCTTTGCTTTAGGCAGCGCTTTAGGCCCTGCCAAAATGTATAAGCTTAAATCTGGAAGATTCTTTCCTGAAGCACATCCTTTGGTTTGTTCCGCCAGTGGAGGGATGGAGGGAAGCTTAGGATGAGCTTGCTTATACAAATTTTTTCAGAGGGTGCATCCCCTAACTAGTTTTATTAGAAGGTAGAGTGTTCTGGAGAATTCTCTCATGCAGACATTTGTGTTATATCAAATGTGGGGAATTTGAAGATGTTTTACACACAGCCCTAACCTATAACATAGGCGCATATTATATGTATTTGTGTATGTGCATGCTCAATCGCTCATGTCTGACTCTTCTCTTACTCCATGGACCATACCCCACCAGGCTCCTCTATCCATGGGATTCTCCAGGCAAGAATACTGGAGTAGGTCGCCATGCCCTCCTCCAGGGGATCTTCTTTACTGCTAAGCCACCAGGGAAGCCTGTATAGGGGCACACAAACAGGCAGGGCAAGGTGTGTGGAGAACAAGGGAGGAGGAGGAGAGGCAAGGGAGGAGGGAAGGAGAGAGGGATTCAGCTATGGAAAATACTGGAGCTGAATTAAGCCGTCTAGTTCTGATTTCTGGTCCATTTTGCGGTATGAGCATGAACAAATCCTTCCACAGTCTAATACCTTTTGCGTGCCCCCCCCCACCAATCCCTTAAATCAATCTACAGAGTTGCTGAGCTTCTACTGAGTACAAGGAATGTATCAAATACCTTTGTTACCTAAAAGAAAGTTATAGTCTGGAAACAAGATGTTACAATTAAATAACGATATAGTTCATCACTGTAACACAGTTGAAAAGGAAGTCATGGTAAGTTGGTTTTAACTGTTCCAAATCCTGGTTACAAAAAATGAAGAAACGGGCCCAGAAAGAAAAGACTGAGTTCAAGGTCATAAAACCGAGTTTGGCAAAGCCAGAATTACTCCTTTGGAGCCAGTGATGAAACTTGGAACAGAGCTAATGGCTGCAGTGTTATAAATGGTTGTTACAGTTTCTTAGACTAATACAGAAGCCCAGGATGTGACTATAGCATGAATGTAACATTTATGAAATCAAGTGTGCTTAGAATTGTTAGCATTGGAAAATAAAAATACTTGTGCACATATTTGATATTTAAGTTTTGCAGCATTGGAGTAAATCATATACATAGGAAAGTTAAATGATCTCGGGATTAGCCTGCTCTAATGATGAGGGCAGGGGAGTGGGGACAAGGGTTAAGTGCTGCCAAAATGTGTGGGGGTGCTGGGGAGTGAAGAACAGTGAATATACATTTCTTACAGATTGTTCTGTTCTCTCTCCTCCCCATTTTTTCCTTGTGTTTTTCTCCCCCTTGTCTATCAGACCTTGGTGAGGTCAAGGTTGTTTTCCAGAATGAGGTGATGAAGATAGAGGGGGAGGTTCTTGTTCAACCCCAGTTTTTCCAAGTCAAGTATTTTTTTCTAGTTACTGCCTGTTTTTCAAAATCCCCTCTCCTACCCTGGGCTTCCCTGGTGGCTCAGCAGTAAAGAACCTGCCTGCCAATGCCAGGAGACACGGGTTCAATCTCTGGGTCGGTAAGATCCCCTGGAGAAGGAAATGGCAACCAGCTCCAGTATTCCTGCCTGGGAAGTCCAATGGACAGAGGAGTCTGGCGGGCTACAGTCCAGGGGGTCATGAAGAGTCCGACAGGACTTAGTGACTAAACAACAACAACAACTCCTTTTCACAGGGCTTGGAATGGTAGCAGCAGGTCTAGTGTATCTTGCTCTGTACTCTTCTCAGCAGAGTTTAGGGGAAGTAGAGTTAGCAATTCTTAGAGCAGGTGATGTTTCTGCCCCAGGCTACCTTACTTTTTAAATCTTTTTTTCCTTCTGGAATGTCCTGCCTTATTATCCCCTCCTCAGGATGATGTTTGAGAGGACCATATGCTTCCAGTCATTTCTTTTTAGGGAGAAGCAAACAGCTAAATCATATATGTGGGCAAAGTTTAGTTTAAGGAGTTCTTTTATTTCAGAATCATATGGGTCACTTTTTTTCTTCACAGCACATTATTCACCAATTCAAGGAACAATCCAGCAATCAGATCTGAATAGTTGAGTACTGATATTGTGTCTTGGATTTGCTGTGTGCTTAGTTGCTCAGTCATGTCCAACTGTCTGAGACTCCATGGACCATAACCCGCCAGGCTCCTCTGTCCATGGGCATTCTCCAACCAAGAATACTGGAGTGAGTTGCCATGCCTTCCTCCAGGGGATCTTCCCATCCCAGGGATCAAACCCAGGTCTCCCATATTGCAGGTGGAGTCTTTACTGTCTGAGCCACCAGGGAAGCCTTGTCTTGGGTTTAATCATTATAAAATAAGTCCCATTGAAAACAGAAAGCTTGTCAGTGGGTAGATAATTGATTTACCTTTATTTTGCTTCTTCATTGTTACCTGATTACAAAACTGTTATCAGGAGATTATTTAGATAATGCTATTGATAAGGGCCTTGTGATGATGACAATTTTGTGCCCTCTCATTTACTGGACGCTGGGGTATCTATGCAGTCTTCATTAACCAAGAGGGTCAAGGCACTATTACTTATAATCCCTAAGTTTGAATGTTTGTTGTGTTTAGAATCACCTGTGACTTATATTGGTGTGTCACTGGTCTAGGGTCACTGGAAAATAAATTACATGAACATAGCCAACTTCCTGAGAATTCACTTTCCTAGGAGTATCTTTTAGGATTTTATGACCAGTTGGATTTGTCTGGAATTTGGGGAGAATTTCAGTAAGCCAAAAAACATTTTTTTAATTGAAATGTCAATATGAAATATATATGTATATAGTTTTTAAGGCTTTTTTTTTGTTTGGAGGATGGGATTTTTCTGATGTAATTGTGGATTTTCTTTCAGCCTTTGTCCACTGTAACTTCCATTGTCATCAAATGAAGGATATCCTTTAGCAAATTGAAAAAATTACAGCAATATTGGTAGATCCTATAATTGTGAGATGAAGGAGGTTAATATGAACTACTCAGTGTGTTTTTCTCTTCCTCTTTCAGGAGTACATCAGTACTTTGACATTGAACAATTGTGAAAAGCATGTGGGAGGACAGTGTCTCACTTTTCTACACCCTATTGGCAGGATACAAAGTGAACTACATATTGTATAAAGCAGTTAGTTACTCAGTTCTGTGATTTCAGAGCCCCATTTTCAATCACTATTAACTGGAGAAAGCCCAAGACTCCTGGGTGCCTTTTGTTCCACCCACAGTTTTCCTGTCTTGTTAGAAAATTGTAGGTGCAGAAGAGCTGTGAGTTACAGGTGGGAGAACCACATTTCACGAAGTGAGGTATGTTACAGAGGCAGGAGGAATTTTATTTAGGGACTTGTGACAAATTGAGGATGGGGATAAGGCTTTGGAGAACTACCCAGGTTAGAAATGTAGATTGGGGAGTAATCAGAACAGCAGTTTCATTAGTGCAATAGGAGTGGAATTGTGGGTTACACAAGTTAAGAGAATAGAAGAAACTTTTCAATAAATTTAACAGGGAAAGGAAAGGGAGATGTGATGATAATTTGAAAAAAAAAGTGAAGGTTTCTTTGTTTTTTGTCTTGTTTAGTGTTTATTTTCGAAGAATAGATATGTTAGCTCCTTAGAAGAAGCCCACAGGAAAAGAAGAAATCAAAAATACTAGAGCAGGTGGGATGACAAGGAGATGGATGGGATTAACTCAGAAGGCTAAATGGAAGAATTAGCCTTAGAAATGACATGGAATGTTGTTTACTTCCCAAACTATAGAGGGGGTAAGAGCGATGGGTAAGGATCCCAAGACTGTTGAAGTCGCTGGGATGAAAGTTGGAAATTTGAATGAGCAGAGTAGGGGGTTGTATCATCTGTTCTAACTTGGGACCTTGATGGCCTTTTGGGCTCCACAACAGTAGCAGAGGTCAAGGTGGTTGTATGGGAGTTCTAGCAGGGCATCAGTGATGAATACAAGTGATGATAGGGGATTGTTAACTGGGAAAGGATAACTTTGGAGTGACTTTTCATCATCGACAGTAGGACTTGATTCCACAGTGCTCATTGGATTCTCATTCTCAGAGGTAATGGTTAGGTTTTCCTGAGAAATGCTTCAGAAGAATGTATATGATGCCCATGCTTTTTTAATTTTACAAAAATGCCATTGAAAGCCCTTCATCTGTATATTATTGCCGAAATGCCTTGCAGATAAGTGTTCTTGGCTTTTTTTTTTTTTAATTAAAATTTTGGCAGTAAGCCTATTTACTGAGTTAAACCCCATTTCATGGATTCTTTTCAACATTTTTCTTTTGAGATATGGAGAGAGTCTCCTTTGTGAATAATTGCATGGTTATTGCTAGGATCTTAGTGTTAAGTAGTTTTCTCTTAGTGAAATAATATTTAAGGGCTTTGTAAGTTTGAAGAATTCAGTGCTGAGCACACGTACATGATGGTCTTGCGTTACATATTTGAAGCCGACAGAACTGTCTAAAAGCATCACTTAAATTTCTTTTTTTTTTTCAGAACTAGACATTTTTAATAGACAAAAATAAAGACATGGAGGAATAATACAATTAGCAAAAGATCACATGACCTATATAGCATCTTTTTTAAAAATGTACATTTTTGTTGTATATCCATATATACAACAATCAATACTTGGCCAAAATAATAAGTATTGTTATTTTTCATTAATTGTGAACTTATAAAAGCTCATTAGAAAAAATTGTGGGCATATATACAAAACCATAAACACTGCTTATAATCCTTTTCACTACAGATAACAGCTGTCAACATTTTGATGTTGTTACCTTTTTTGGCTGTACCATGAGGCTTGCAGGATCTTAGTTCCCTGACCAGAGATTGAACCTGGGCCCCTGGAGTGGGAGCACCAAGTCCTAACCACTGGACTAGAGAGGATTCCCTGTTGTTACTTTTAATGTTATTATTTTTTTGTACACATGTAATTTTAAAAACCAGGATCGAGTTGTAATTTGTGACCAGATTATTTGCACTTGTATTTTCTTTTTCAATAAATGGTCTGAAAATATGATTTTAATGATTATAAAATATACTCATTTAATTATTCCCAATGTTTTGGGAGCATTTGTCCCCCCCTTTTTTTTTGCTATTATAATATTTGGGCAAGTTTATATATACAGCTTCTTTTCCAAATATCTGTTAGGGAAAAGGGATTGATTCTTAGCAAAGCAATTACTGAGTCAAAAGAATGAACCTTTTTAAAGTTCTTTATATATACACTACCAAATTGCTTTATACACATATCTACCAAATCTATATATACAGATTATGTCAGTGCCAATATAACACTCCCACTGGCAGGGGATGAAAGTACTTCCTACTTGGTTTTTATCTACATTGTTTTAAAACAACAACAATAATATTTGCATATTAGAAGATAAGAGAATCTTTTGAAAACTTGAAGTGCTGTTTTTCTGTTTCATAAATGACTTTCAAGTATGAGATCAGTTTCCTTGTTGTTAATTAAAAAAAGAAAAGAACAAGGAGCTAAGGCTTCTAAGAATACCCAGAACTTTGTAATATCTATTAAAAGTTACAGATCTGAAAAACTGAAGAACATCCTGATTTTGCTGTAAGGTAAGAGCACAAAATCAAGCAAATTCCAGACTCCCTTGTCAGTGACCTAATGTTTCATTTATTAAATATGGCATAGTTTTTTTAAAAAGAGTCATTATTACTCATGAAAGAAAACACATTTCTACTAAATTTTTGAAGCTGAGGAGAAATTCTCATTAAAAACAATTACCTAACAGCTTTTCTTAGTACATGACACAGTGTTTGGCACTTTGAAGATACTGACTAAATGTCTGTTGAGTGTGTGAAAGGGCAGAACTTGTAATTGCCATTCACGGCTTTTTATTGCCCTATTGCATGACTGAAGCAATTAAGTTAATTCTACCAGGTTTGTTGATCTTTTAAAAAATTGCGTATACTGCTTACCTAGCAAGCATGTGATAAAACTAGGTAATATTAAAAGGTATTCTAGGATTCTTAGATGAATTTTGAGTTTTTGCCTATTTATAAAAGTTTTTTGACATCTGCTTTTATATTATGGAACTACTAGGTTAGCGTATGTGTTTCAGTGTTTTATGTTCTGTGTGTTTCAGTGCTTTAAAATTCTCTACCTTTATCACAAAGGAAAAGGTGCCATAAAATTGTCAGATTGCCCAAATTTTGTAAATCAGGAACTTTGGAATTAAGATTAGCTATATAAGATAAGAGGGGAAGTTAAAAAATGAATACATAATTCAAGAAAAAACTGGATTTAATGAAGCATGAGAAACAACCTAATAATAGGTAAGTAATAGGCTCTTCTTCAGGAAGTCATTATTTCAGTACCTTATTAGTATTGGATATACTAACTCATGTCTTAAGGATTAATTTCCTAGGATACTGCCAGAGCAATGAAGATTATTTGATTAATAATATAAAGCTAGTGGAAATTTATAAAAGAAAACAGATTTGTAGGTTTCAAGACCAAAAAACAATGAAAAATGCACAACCCTGCAACAGATAATACACTTGTTCAGTTGCTCCATAGTCCGACTCTTTGAGACCCCATGGACTGCAGCATGCCAGGTATACCTGTCCTTCACCATCTCCTGGAGCTTGCTCAAGCTCATGTCCATTCAGTTGGTGATATCATCCAACTATCTAGTCCTCTGTAATTCCCTTCTCCTGATTTCAATCTTTCTCAGATTAGGGCCTTTTCTAATGAATCTACATATCAGGTGGCCAGAGTATTGGAGTTTCAGCTTCAGCATCAGTCCTTCCAATGGATATTCAGGGTTGATGTCCTTTAGGATTGACTGGCTTGATCTCTTGGCAGTCCAAGGGACTCTCAAAGAGTCTTCTCTAGTACCACAATTCAAAAATGTCAATTCTTTGGCGGTTAGCTTTCTTTATGGTCCAACTCTCACATGCATACAGGACTACTGGAAAAAGGCATAGTTTTGACTGTATGGACCTTGGGCGGTAAAGTAATGTCCCTGCTTTTTACTACACTGTCTAGGTTTGTCATAGCTTTTCTTCCAAGGAGCAAGCATCTTCTAATTTCATGGCTGTAATGACCAACTGCAGTGATTTTGGAGCCCCCCAAAATAAAGTGTGTCACCGTTTCCATTGTTTCCCTATCTATTGGCCATGAAGTGATGGGACCAGATGCCATGATCTTAGTTTTTTGAATGTTGAGTTTTAAGCCAGCTTTTTCACTCTCTTCTTTCACTTTCATCAAGAAGCTCTTTAGTTTATCTTCGCTTTCTGCCATAAGGGTGGTGTAATCTGCATATCTGAGGTTATTGATGTTTCCCCCAGCAATCTTGGTTCCAGCCTGTGCTTCATCCAGCCCAGCATTTCGCATGATGTACTCTGCATGTAAGTTAAATAAGCAGGGTGACAGGATACAGCCTTGATATACTCCTTTCCCAGTTTGGAACCAGTCCATTTTTCCATGTCCGGTTCTAACTGTTGCTTCTTGATCTGCATACAAATAATACAGACAAAATATTAATATCCTTACTACATAAAGAACTCTTAACAAAATCAACAAGAAAAATACTAACACATTGTAAAATGTTGTAGCAAAATAGCTAATAAATATTTTTAATTTTACTCTCAATGGTAGTCAAAGAAATAAAAATTGATATAAAAAAGTTTTTCTCCTATCAGCTAGGTAAAATTTTAAAAATTAAAATTTCAGTGCTATTAAGGTTGTGAAATGAACACTTTTATAGACTGCTTTAGGGAGTGTAAATTTATGCAACGTTTCAGAAAGGTGCTTGGCTAAGTATACTACACCCTTAGAAGTGTTCATATTGTTTGATTTAGTAATTTCCTTTCAAGTTACTTATCCTGAGAGATTGTATATTTGGATAAATAATTATAAACAAGGTTTCATTTCAGTATTATTTGTAATACAAAAAAAATAGAATTTTGAACAGAATACCTGTTATTGAAGGATAATATTTAATAAATTATGTTTAATTAATGGACTATTTATATAGGCATTAAAATGTTTTCAAGTAATATAGCTGGGTAAATGTTCAGTATATAATATTAAGTGAAAATAAATAGGGTACTAATATCTATACACACAACACTGATTCTATAAAAATATACATATGCATGTAGAAAAAAGTACCAAGATATTATGGATCAGTTATTGCTAATTAGGGGAATTATTGGTAATTTTAGCCTTATTCATGACTCCTTTCTTATTCTAACATATTTGCAATGATCCTGTATATCATTGATTTGTAAAAGTTACTTAAATATAAGAAACACTTTGAGCTTCTACCTGTATACTCTGTTGGTACTTTTCTCTGCCCTGCACTGACTGCCCTCTTCCTTTAATAATAATAGCTGTAGATTTCTCTGGTTGTCCACAGTGGTTAAGAATCCACCTGCCAATGCAGGAGACACAGGTTTGATCCCTGGTCTGGGAAGATTCCACCTGCCACAGAGCAGCTAAGCCCATGTACCACAACTATTCAGCCTGCACCCTAGAGCCTATATTCCACAAGAAGAGAAGCCACCACAATGAGAAACCCATGCACCACAACTAGAGAAGTAGCCCCCACTTGCAGCAACTAGAGAATACATGGGCACAGCAACAAAGATACAGTGCAGCCTAAAACCAAAAATTAAAAAAAAAATAATAGCTGCCATGTATTGAGCACATTTTATATCCACTGAGTGCTCTGTATGCATTCTCATATAATGTTTATAGTAACTGCATTTTAAAGATGATGACCCAGGCTTGGTGAAGATTTGTTTTGTTTAAGATCAAACAGCAGGCAAATGACAGAGCAAGAATTTTAATTCATTCTGGCTCCAGTCAGATATAACAGTAGAGAATAATGTAATTAACCCCATATGCCCATCATGCAGCTTCAGTAATTACATATGGCAGTGTACTTTATCAATGCCCCTATCCGTGGCCCTAGTGGTAAAGAACCCACCTACCAATGCAGAAGACCTAAGAGATGCAAGTTCTATCCCTGGGTCAGGAAGATCTCCTGGAGGAGGGCATGGCAATCCACTCCAATATTCTTGCCTGGAAAATCTCATAGACAGAGGAACCTGGCAGACTACAGTTCATAGGATTGCAGAGTCAGACGACTGAAGTGACTGAACATGCACTCATTCCTCAATCCCTTCCATATAATTTTGAGATAGGTTCCAGACATACTCATTCATAAATATTTTACTATATATCTTTAAAAGATAGAGCTCTTTTGAAAATAATTATTGTATCTAGAAATATGGTCATACTCCTCATAAATGTAATAAATATATCTTGTTTGTAGCTCTGGGAGTTGGTGATGGACAGGGAATCCTGGCATGCTACAGTCTATGGGGTCGCAAAGAGTCGGACATGACTGAGCAGCTGAACTGAACTGTTTGTATCTTAAAAAATTGTATGGATTCTGTAGTTTCTGTTGTGATTGATTTTGTGTCATTTTTAAGGTGGAACTTAACTTCCTGTGGAACAAGTGTGGCCAGTTCAGAATGCAGTGAAGAACTGTTTTCATCCGTTTCTGTTGGAGATCAAGATGATTGCTATTCCCTATTAGATGATCAAGAGTTCACATCTTTTGATTTATTTCCTGAAGGGAGTGTCTGCAGTGATGTCTCTTCTTCTATTAGCACATACTGGGATTGGTCAGATAGCGAATTTGAATGGCAGGTAGGTTTTTTTTTCTTATATTGCCATTATTACTCCATAAGTAGAAGTATGAATTTCTATTTCAGTATTTTCATTTCTACCTCAAAGTAAATTTCTCCCAATTTTTATTCAGTCCTAGAGATTCTCTTACAGCATTAAGAATTAGAAGAAATATGTATCCTTTATTTTTACTAATGTACATTTTAGGCTTCTCATGCTGCAGGTGACCTTTGTACATTTTCATGTAATTTAGTACTTGTATAATGTTCCTCCTAATATATATATCATCAATACCTTTCTGTGTATTAATCCAAGCAAATTTTCTCTTTAGTAATAAATGGCCTGCATGTCCTTATAGGTATAATAAATTTACACCAGGGTCATATTATATAAGATCACAAACCACTCCATAGTACATAATTTTTCATTGTTGTCAGGAATATAATTTCTCATTTTGTATTCTCGTCATATGTAGAGATGTTTTCCACCTAACAGTGTTTTTCTTCTGTGGCACATTATAACACATTATAAAATGGCTTTGTGGCAAATTGCTGTCATTATGAGGCAGCATTTCCAAACAGTCCTTCAGAAAATGTAGATCATGTTATTGCAACATCCATTTTCTGATTGTAAAAGAGAATAACAACAACAACAAAAAAGACAATAACATTTGAAGAAGCTTTCTTTGCATACAGAAACTGTTATATTCAGTGTATACTTGAATATCGCCTTCTAGGTACTTGAAATTGTTGTACAAAAGAGGAGTCAAATATTTTGAGAAATTTTTATTAAAATATAAAGTAATATCAAATGGCATACAATTAAAAATAAGTCTCCAAGTCCAACTCTGCTGTGGTTACCACCATTAAGAGCTTATACAGATACAGTATGTTTGCACAGTGTTACAAAGGCACACAAAGGGACTTCCCTAGCAGTCCAGCTGTTAAGACTCTGTGCTTCCACTGAAGCGGGAACAGGTTTGATCCCTGGTCACCTCAGTGATAGCAGTTTCAACTACTTTATCTCATTCTTTTCAATAACTGAAGCATAATTGAATCATTTCCCTATTAATGAATATTTAGGTTGATTTCAGTTTTTTCTAGTTATAAACAATACTATGCTGAAAAATAAGAGGTTTTTAAAGAGGAAGAAATAATCTACAACCACTTTTATTTTTGTATTTTATTTTATTTCAAATCCTTCTGTTTCATATGTAGTTATAAATATGATTTGGATAAAAAGTTAAAAATTTAGATAAAAGGTACCATTTTAATAATTTTAACATGTATAATTCAGAGATTTTAATATATTCACAATGTTGTTTAACCACCACCATATCTAAGTCCAGGATATTTACATCACTCCAAAAGAAACCCATACCTATTAGTGGATAGTCCTAATTTCCCCCTGTCACCTGGCAACCACTCTTCTGCTTTCTCTATGGATTTACCTATCTGGACATTTAATATAAATGTACTCGTGTAATATGTGGCCTTTTGTGTCTGTGGTCTTTCACTTAGCATTACTGTTTTCAAAGTTCATCCAGGTTATAGCACATAAGAGTATTTCATTCCTGTCTTAAGTCAGCTTGGGCTACTGTAACAAATATCATTGACTGGGTGCATTAAAAAACAAACACTCATGGTTCTGGAATCTGAAAGTCCAAGGTCAGAATGCCATCATGGACAGGTTCTGGTGAGCATACCCTTAGCTTGCAGATGCTGTCTTCTGCAATATCCTCTTTTGGTTCCCTTATAAGGTCACCAGTCCCATCACAAGGGCTCCACCTTCATGACTTCTTATAAACTTAATTACCTCCCAAAGCCCCACCTTCAAATACTATATTGGGGATTAGGGCTTCAAGATGCGGATTTAGGGGGTGACAAACATCTAGTCCATAGCAGTTTCTTTCTATGACTGACTATTCCATTTTATAGATACATCACATTTTGTTTAGTTCATTCATCAACTGATGGATTGTTTCCACTTTGGAGCTATTATGAATAATACTACTATGAATATTCAGGTATATGTTTTCATATGGATTTTTATTTTTAATTCTCTTGATAATCCATTGAGATTTTCTGGGTCATGTGATAACTTTATGTTCACTTTTTTGGGAAACTGCCAAAATGTTTCCCAAAGTGGCTGTACCATTTTACATTTCTACTAGCAATACATGAAAGTTCCAGTTTCTCCACTTCCTTTCCAACACTTTATATTGTCTGTCTTTTTTATTACAACCATTCTACTGTGTGTAAGATTGGTATGTTATTGTGATTTTGATTTGGATTTCCCTAATTACTAATGATGTTGAGCATCTTTTCTTATCTTATTGACTATTTGTATATCTTCTTTGGGAAAATGTCTTTTCAAATCCTTTGCCCATTTTTAAGTTGTGTTATCTTTTATTTTTGAATTGTAAGAATACTTTATATATGATGACTACTAGACCCTTATCATATACATGATTTGCAAAAATATTTCCCATTATTTGTGTTGTCTTTTCACTTGCTTGTGTCTGTTTGCTTGATATAGTGTCCTTTAATACACAAAAATTTAACTTTTAAAGAATTCCAATTTATATTCTCTTGAGTTCTATGCTTATCATGTCATATTTTAAAAACCATCCCTTAATCCAAGATTATGCACATTTTTTCATCTGTTTCCTTCTTAGAATTTTATAGCTTTAATTAGTTCCTACATTTTAGGTCTTTGATCCTTTTGAGTTACTTTTTGTTTATGGTATAAGGTAGGAGTTCCAGATTCATTCTTTTGAATGTAGATATCCAGTTGTCCCAGCACCACTTGTTGAAAAGACTGTATTTTTTCCTTATCTAGTGGTCTTAGTACCTTTGTGGAAATGAATTGGTCATAGACATATATAGGTTTAGTTCTGGACTCTTGATTCTATTCCACTGATTCATATATCTATCTATGGCAAGTTATGTTTTGATGACTAGCTTTGTAACAAGATTAGAAATCAGAAAGTATGAGTTCTGCAACTTTGTTCTTTTTTATCAAAGTTTAGGACCAGCTTGTCACTTCTTCAAAAAAGGGAAGTTAGAATTTTTATAGGGATTTCATTGAATCTATAGATCAATTTGGGGAATGTTGCTATCTTAATAGTATTATTAAATATTCTAGTCCATAAACATGGACTGGAATGTATTTAGGCCTTCTTTAATTTCTGTCAGTGATTTTTTAAATAGTTTTCTATGTTTAATTAGGTCTTTTAGTTCCTTGGTTCAGCTTATTTATTCCTAAACATTTTATTCTTTCAATACAGTTGTAAATGGAGTTGTTTTCTTGATTTCATTTTTTTGGGTTTTCACTGCTAGTGTATAGAAATACAGTTGTGTTTCATATATTAGTTTTATATCCTGAAACTTTGCTGAACTCATTTTAAATAATTTTTTTGTGTATAGATTCTTTAGGGTTTTCTGTATTTAAGATCATGTCATCTATGAATACCCCTGGAGAAGGAAATGGCAGCCCACTCCAGTATTCTTGCCTGGAAAATCCCATGGACAGCGGAACCTGGTAGGGTACCTTCCACGGGGTTGCAGAGAGTCGGACATGACAGAGCGAGATCTCCTCCATCTATGAATATATAGTTTTGTTTTTTCCTTTCCAATCTGGATACTTTTCTTCCTTGCTTAATTGCCCTGACGAGATCTCTAGTACAATGTTGAAAGAAAGAAGATCTAGATACCCCTGGCAAAAGCAGGTATCCTTGCTTTTTTCCTTATCTTAGTTGAGAAGCTTTGTCTTTCACTATTGAGTATGTTAGCTGTAGCTTTTTCACAGATGTTCTTTATTGTCATATTGAGGCATTTCCCTTTTATTCCTAGTTCTGTGTTTTTAATCTGAAAAGGTGTTAGATTTTGTCACATGCTTTTTCTGCATGTCTGTTAAGATGATCATGCAGTTTCTTCTCTTCATTCTGTTAGTGTGATGTAGTATATTGATTTCTAATAATGATTCACCCTTGCATTCCTGGGATTAATCATAATTGCTCATGGTATATAATCCTTTTAAATTGCTGCTGGATTTGGTTTGCTACTATTTTGTTGAAGATTTTTGCATCGGTATTAGTAAGAGGTACTGGTCTGTAGTTTTCTTTTCTTGTGATGCCTTTGTATCACTTTGACCTTACAGAATGAATTGGGCAGTGTTCGCTTTTTTTCTGGATAAGATGCTGTAATAAAAATTTTTCATTTAACATATAAACTTTTTTGTGATATTTAAATTATTCATTTGATAACTACATAATATTTCTGGTATTAGATATTCCAGAACCTATGAAACCATTCCTCTATTCATATCTGTTTCAGTTTTTTTCTATTATAAATAATAGTGTGCATTTTTGTTTAGATATTATACCTTTTTATTCTCCAGTGCCTCATTTAAAAAAATTTTATTGAAGTATAGTTGATTACAATATTGTATTAATTTCTTCTGTACAGCAAAGTGACTCTGTTATACACATACACACTCCCATATATATATATATATTCTTTTCCATTATGGTTTATCACAGGATATTTAATATAGTTCCCTGTGCTGTACAGTAGGACCTTGTTATTTATCCATCCTATATATAATAGTTTGCCTCTGCTAATCACAAATTCTCATTCTTTGCTCCTCTACTTCCCACTGTCTCATTTTTTTGAAGTGCACACTTTGTATTTAATATCTAATAACAAACTCATGGATTTATTGCAAAGAAGAAATTGATATCATATGTGAAATGTATGACCTGTGTTAGGGTTAACACAGATACCTCCTCAGCTTGATCTTTCTTTTGGTTAATGAACAAGGTAGGAGTTTCATACTGAAGAATAATTGATTTGTCTGGTTAAGTAAGCATGGGGAAATGCTCTTCTTTAGAGATTCATGGGGCAGGTTTATATATTAAAGGTGGTTTGTAATTCTGCACAAAGAATTCTGTTTTGTTGTTGTTGTTTAATATGGTGTCTCCCACAGTTTAATCATCAGAAGACCCTTACTTAAACCACAGCCATTAAGGTCCTACTGAACCCATGCTGCCCGGAACATATTTAAGGAAACACTGGATATTAAGACCATTGAACTGTCAGTATATACAGCAAAATTCTCATGTGACTTATTTAGAGTTCTTATCATACATAATGTTGCAAAATGGCAGGCACTTTAAAATCTTAATTGCTGACTTCTTCATTCATTTTATGAGTGGAGTGGAAAACTATCCCCAACCACTCACCATTAATGCACACGACTGACTACAACATTGAAACAAACTAAGGCCTGCCTTAGTAATGTGTTTTCCCACTTCTGAAATTGGAGTGTAGGTACTCTGTTACCATGGATATTTGCTGTTTAAATATGCCGAAAGGTTTAAAAAGCTCTCTTGTCTTTGGGAGATCTCATAGTGATGAATAGTAAATTACCCTAGAAGATAATTACAAATTATGTGTTAGGATTAATATAGGCTAGAAATCATTGACTGTAGTTAAAAAATTCATATTACCTCTGTTGTGATTAAAATCTACATATGTTTAAATCTTTCTTCTGAACAGATGTTTCAGTTACTACTAAAATAAATATAAATGATTCATAGATTCTCTCTGAAGAGAAATGCTAACTACCTGATAAGGCAGGATTTCAACCTTAGAATGAAAAGCATCTTAGCATTTGAAGTTGCATCAAAGCATTTTGCCTTGCACATAGTTTTCTTTGCTTGCAGTCCTTTTATTGTTAAAGATATATATGACTAGTCTTAGAGCTTGAGAAATTATTTTATTGTTGAGCAGGAAAGCATAGAAAATTTAGAAAGTGAGTAATATAGCTGTCATGCTTGAAACCTAGAGGTGCAATTTGAAATTGTACATCAGCTGTTACAGAAATGAGCTTACTCATAAAATTTTGCTGCATGCTACAGAAAATATAGCAGAGGTTTGATTTAATTCTCCTTGTCACAATTACTGATTCTAATATAAATATACAAAATATTGTTGCCCATGAAAAATATGAGAATTATTAACCATTTTGATTCTGAAATATATTCAGTTATAAAGTGGAAAATTGCTGCTTTAATAAATACACAGAAGTCCATACAGTTAATTGTTCTGTACATCTGCAACTGTAATCCCATATCTCCAATTGGCTACTTGACATCTCCACTTGAATGACCTTATTATTTAATGCTAACCCATTATCTGATGCTGAATCCTTAATCAGTAATGCAACTTCCAATTACTGTGTTTCCATGGGGGGAAAAAAACTCTGCTTTGTGACATGTCTTATAGTGTATTGAAAAATGATTATTGTAATTTCAACGAACACTTGTACTTGGTTTTCTCATTATCACTGCAAACTCACCATATCCCAGATTGCCTTCTCTCATTCCAAACTACCTGCAGGGCAAGACAGCCTGATATAATTGAAAGTACTGGACTTGTGTCCTGATTTGAATGCTGCCACTAACCGTATGGCCCTCCCTGGATATCATTTTTTCCTTACTTATAAAATGAGGTATTGGACTAGAAGATCTATATAACATTACTTCAGGTCTCTTGTCATAAAAAAATGAGGTCTTTAAGGGTTGTGTGTTAACCTGGATGGGTTGTATGACTGAAATGTTGCCAATTTTCTTCTGGTCTCACATATGGTGCCGTGTGCTTAGACATGTTTGACCCTCTGCGACAGCCTGAACTGTGGCCCACCAGGCTCCTCTGTGGAATTTTCCAGGCAAGAATACTGGAGCGGGTTGCCATATTCTACACCAGGGGATCTTCCTGACCCAGGGATTGAACCTGAATCCCTTGCATTGGCAGGTGGATTCTTTACCGCTGCATCACCTGGGTAGCCCCAGTCGATTATTATCCTTATCTATTCAGTTATCAAATAGTCTTGTAAATTGTATTTCATTTGAAAATTTCCCTATCTGTTCCCATTTTTCTTTCTGTTTTTGCTTATCTTCAGTTCAGTTCAGTCGCTCAGTTGTGTCTGACTCTTTGCGACCCCATGAATCGCAGCATGCCAGCCCTCCCTGTCCATCACCAACTCCCAGAGTTTACTCAAACTCGTCCGTCGAGTCGGTGATGCCATCCAGCCATTTCATCCTCTGTTGTCCCCTTCTTCTCCTGCCCCCAATCCCTCCCAGCATCAGGGTCTTTTCCAGTGAGTCAACTCTTCGCATGAGGTGGCCAAAGTATTGGAGTTTCAGCTTCAGCATCAGTCCTTCCAATGAACACCCAGGACTGATCCCCTTTAGGATGGACTGGTTGGATCTCCTTGCAGTCCAAGGGAGTCTCAAGAGTCTTCTCCAACACCACAGTTCAAAAGCATCGATTCTTCAGTGCTCAGCATTCTTCACAGTCCAACTCTCACATCCACACATGTGAGATGCTTATCTTAGTCCAGGTCCAAATCACAAGAGCTTCCTAATTCCAGTTTTTCCTCTATTTTGTTCCCATACTGCATTTTATTAAAAATTTTATTGATTGATTGATTGCTGCACTAGGTCTTCATTGCTGGGTGTGGGCTTTCTCTAGCAATGAGCAGGAGCAAGTCTTTGTTGAGGTGCACAGGTTTCTCATTGCATTGCCTTCTCTTCTTGCAGAGCACAGGCTCTACAGTGCCAGGGCTTCAGTAGTTGCGGTTCTCAGGCTCTAGAGCACAGGCTCAGTAGTTGTGGCACATAGCCTTAGTTGCTTCAAGGCATGTGGGATCTTCCCAGACCAGGGACTGAACCCATGTCCCCTGCATTAGCAGGAGGATTATTAACCACTGAACCACCAGGGAAGCCCCCATACTGCTTTTTAACTCATCTTCCTTCAAGACCAATTTCATCATTACTACTTCTATTTTTTTTTTTTCATTTATTTTTATTAGTTGGAGGCTAATTACTTTACAATATTGTAGTGGTTTTTGTCATACATTGACATGAATCAGCCATGGAGTTACATGTATTCCCTATCCTGATCCCCGCTCCTACCTCCCTCTCCACCCGATTCCTCTGGGTCTTCCCAGTGCACCCGGCCCGAGCACTTGTCTCATGCATCCAGCCTGGGCTGGTGATCTGTTTCACCCTAGATAATATACATGTTTCGATGCTGTTCTCTCAAAACATCCCACCCTCGCCTTCTCCCACAGAGTCCAAAATTCTGTTCTATACATCTGTGTCTCTTTTTCTGTTTTGCATATAGGGTTATCGTTACCATCTTTCTAAATTCCATATATATGCGTTAGTATACTGTATTGGTCTTTATCTTTCTGGCTTACTTCACTCTGTATGATGGGCTCCAGTTTCATCCATCTCATTAGAACTGATTCAAATGAATTCTTTTTGATGGCTGAGTAATATTCCATGGTGTATATGTACCACAGCTTCCTTATCCATTTGTCTGCTGATGGGCATCTAGGTTGCTTCCATGTCCTGGCTATTATAAACAGTGCTGCAATGAACAGTGGGGTGCACGTGTCTCTTTCAGATCTGGTTTCCTCAGTGTGTATGCCCAGAAGTGGGATTGCTGGGTCATATGGTGGGAATGCAAACTAGTACAGCCACTATGGAGAAAAGTGTGGAGATTTCTTAAAAACCTGGAATTAGAACTGCCATACTTCTTCTATTTAGAAATGTTATTGGCCTACTTCTTTATATCATATAACAGCTCTGGTTCATTTGTAAAGCTTTTAAATCCCTAGCACTGATTTTCTGTTTTAATTATATAGGTCTTCATAATCTCATCCTGTGTTAGTTTTTTTCCCCTTCTACCTATGGTTTTATTATTCTCTTTGTGTGACTGCCTCTTCCTTTTCCCCATGCTGTCATTCTTAGAGACTAACATGTGAAACTTAACCCAGCCACTTAAGCAATATGAAGTATTCTCAGAGTTTATGTTCCTTTCTTCTTTTTATTTTTTGGCTTTTATTTATTTTTTTTTTCATTTATTTTTATTAGTTGGAGGCTAATTACTTTACAATATTGTAGTGAGTTTTGCCGTACATTGACATGAATCAGCCATGGATTTACATGTGTTCCCCATCCCGATCCCCCCTCCTGCCTGTTCCTTTCTTTTTAAAATCATGGCAAGGTACAGAAAAAAGGACACACTTCAATTTATTGAGTATCACCTATGTGCTGGGCATGTTACCTCATTTTAATCTCTCAACAGTCCTTTGAGATGGATGATAGTAACCATAACTTACTGAAGACTCTTAGGCTCAAAGAAGGGAACTAACCTCTATAAGATCACACAGCTAGTAAGCAGTGGGGCTGGGATTTGAACTCTGGGATCTTTTACTTCTCCCCAGAAAAAAATTGGCCAAAGGACCATTAATTGCCTGTTTTTTTACCACCCATCCCCCAACAACCATGTAAATAGGATTAAAGGGACAAATTAAAATGCTTAACATGTAGTCTGGCACTTAGCAGATATTTGCTAAAGATTTAGATGAAATTTTTTCTTATCTTTTGAGAGTATAGATATTTTGAAAGTTCCTTTCTCTACCTAGTTTATCAAAGTAGTTTGAAGTAGGGGAGGCCTTTTATCTGATAAGGAGTATCTCGTTTTGTTTTAGGAACCCCAGGAGGATCTTTAACATAGTAATGTTGTGATTTGAAGTTTTTCAAAGGGGAAATAGCAAAATATTTTATTGACATTAAAAACTGAAAACGATGGCCTTTGTGCGTGCATTCAGCAATCATTCTTAATACTGACTATTACACTGACATTTGGGCTAAGGGTGGACAATTCAAGCAGTGTTAGTTAATGAGATTTTGAAGGAAGTTATAGATTGTTGGATGTCACTTATGTACTTGGATTCATCAATGACTATCAAAGTGAAAATGTAGTTTTTAAAGGGGAATAGCTAACTTAGATAACTTCATTGTAAACATGATCACCTTGCATAGTGATCCACCTCCTTTCTGTGGCTTCATACATCTCTTCTATACAATTTACTCCCCAGTGCCTGTCCCCTAGTAGTACTCTAAGCTTTAATCTTGCAGCTTCAACTTGTTGCTAGGTATTTCCATTGATGACTTGTCATCTCAAACGTGCATTTGTTATTTGTTATGTTGTATAATTATATGTTTGTACTACTGTGTTATCTTTCCAAGTAGAATATAAAGTTCTTGTGTAAGGACTATGACTTAGACTCCTTTGGATTCCGTGTACCTGTTACAGTGCCATGGGTACATATTAACAACATATTTGAAATTATTTTAATTGTCTTGAGGTTATTAATACAGGCATGAGGACAAGGGCCATGATTTATTTGTCTTTGTATTGGCAGTGTGTCTAGCACAGTGTCTGGCAAAGAGCCAGATAGTGGCAGATCACTCAGGTTTCTTGAGATGGAGACTAGCGCTCCTTATTCATTATGCAGTGTGGGCCCTAGTCTGCATTCACATGAATTTAAAACCTTAATGATGAGTGATTCTTAAGTTAGCATTTTAATAAGCTTTGATTGTGATTTTAAACTTTTGGAAAATACCACTCATTGAATAACTGACTACATATACAGAGAGTATGTTGTTGTTGCTGCTTTGTATAAAATAGGAGTGGATCAGAGTTAATGTCTTCTGATTCAGTATTTGTCAGTAGTCTTTTATTAAAGTAATTTTTGGTCAATATGAAACATGGCATTTAAACTTGCTTTTAATTTTTCTTTCCCTACCTTCTCCTTATTTTTATAAAGTTACCTGGCAGTGACATTGCCAGTGGGAGTGACGTACTTTCTGATGTCATACCCAGTATTCCAAGTTCACCTTGCCTGCTTCCTAAAAAGAAAAACAAGCACCAGAATTTAGATGAACTTCCTTGGAGTGCAATGACAAATGATGAGCAGGTAGAGATCTTTACATTCTTAATTAAAAGCATATATGTGGAGAATATGTGAAGCTTGATGTATTGTCTAATTTAAAGCTACTGGATAAATGTGGATTGCTTAGTAAATATGAATTTGAGTTCTAATTGTTTTGCATGGAAAAATATAAGTGTTTCTGATACTTAAACATATTATAAGTTGCACACTAAAAGATCAGAGGTTTTGGCATTGATCTTATTTATTATAATTTTTCATCACATAGGTGGAATATATTGAGTATCTGAGTCGTAAAGTCAGTACTGAGATGGGTCTTCGGGAACAACTTGATATTATTAAAATAATTGATCCTTCTGCTCAAATCTCCCCTACTGACAGTGAGTTTATTATTGAACTTAACTGTCTCACAGATGAAAAACTGAAGCAGGTATGTAAAGAAAATACAGATTCTACAGCTATTAAAAATACCATTGTTTTATAACACGTGTACTTGAATCATTCAGTTCAGTAGCTCAGCTGTCTCTGATCCTTTGCGACCGCATGGACTGCAGCACACCAGGCCTCCCTGTCCACTGCCAACTCCCGGAGTTTACTCACACTCATGTCCCTTGTAGTCGGTGATGCCATCCAACCTTCTCATCCTCTGTTGTCCCCTTCTCCTCCTGCCTTCAACCTTTCCCAGCATCAGGGTCTTTTCAATGTGTCGGTTCTTCGCATCAAGTGGCCAAAGTATTGGAGTTTCAGCTTCAGCATCAGTCCTTCCAATGAATATTCAGGACTGATTTCCTTTAGGATGGACTGGTTGGATCTACTTGCAGTTCAAGGGACTCTCAAGAGTCTTCTCCAACACCACAGTTCAAAAGCATCAATTCTTCGGTGCTCAGCTTTCTTTATAGTCCAACTCTCACATCCATACATGACTAGTGGAAAGACCATAGCTTTGACAAGACAGACCTTTGTTGACAAAGTAATGTCTCTGCTTTTTATACTTGAATAGTTATATATGACTTGGATAGTCATATATATAGATAATTAAGGTCAAAATCACTGCTGTGAAATGTAATATTAGAACATGTGGTTTTAAGAGGTTTTATGTACATCTCATGTGGCCATACCTTTCTGGGATTATTTGGATCTAGAACCTACTTTCTAGTTATATAGATTTTGAAATTTGACTTCACAATTTAAGGAGTTATTATGCTAAGGTATAGATTTATTCTAACTCATCTTACAAAAGACCAGTGGAGAGAATCAAAATATTATTGAGAGCTATACTTGAGTGAACATTTTAAATTTTGTATTTGTCATCATTTATGAGAAATTTCCCTCATTTCAGTGTTTCTCTCAACAGACATACTATATAATTTTCTACATTCCAGCCCATTTTTCACTAGTATGGTAAATTGATGCCTTGCATTTGAAGACAGGTATTATGGGCCCCTACCTAAGATCTAGGAAACACTCTAATATAATCAGCAGCATACTTAAGTGGCAACCTTTTAAAATATGCCTACTCTTATCTATTTTATTGTTAGTTTCTGTTTCTAGTGTTATTTTCTTACACTGCTAAATTCTGGAAGCTAGTAGCTTATCATTTACTGAATATACTTTATATACTTAAAAAATCTAGCTTCATAATATTTATTCTAAAGTTTTGAACACCAGAATTTTTCTGGTACTTGTTTCTACATTTAGAGATTTCTTTTGTCTTTCTGATCTACCTGTATGCATCTACAGCACTTTTGACAATCTTTAAGTACAATATTCTTTTTTTCTCCCTTATTTTGAGGGCAGAACATCAAGGTACAGTACTAACCAGTTTTTGTCTGTCTGTTCCAAGGTCAGAAACTATATCAAGGAGCATAGCCCTCGCCTACGGCCCACAAGAGAGGCCTGGAAGAGAAGCAACTTTAGTTGTGCAAGCACCAGTGGAGTGAGCGGTGCCAGTGCCAGTGCCAGCAGCAGCAGTTCCAGCATGGTCAGTTCTGCAAGCAGCAGTGGGTCCAGTGTTGGAAACTCTGCTTCAAACTCCAGTGCCAACATGAGTCGAGCACACAGTGACAGCAACTTGTCTGCAAGTGCAGCAGAGCGGATTCGGGATTCAAAAGTAAAACGTCTAATCAATACAAAACTTTACCTTTCAATATTAACATTAGTGTTCCTTCATATACAGTTCTTGAAGAGTTAAAATTGTCCTGCTCTATAGATGCCTGTGGGTTTTGATTTTAATTGAGCAAGCAGAATTCTCTGCTTTTGAACAAAGCCCTCTACACTGAGTGCTTTGAAATGCTGTTTTAACCTACAGCCATATTACCTTCAATTTTATCTGATTTTTGTGTCTGTTTTAAGTAAGATAAATTGATGGAAATAATGAATGAGTCTCAAGATTGCAATACTGACTGCAACTTACTATTAAGCAGATCTCACTAGGTTGCTGATGTTGCTGTCTATTAGCTCCTAAAAATGTCCTGTATGTCGTGTGTGTGTGTGTGTGTGTGTGTGTGTGTGTGTTAAATGTTTTCTTGAAGTTTTAATCATGAATATTTCTTTGTAGCTCTTTTTAAAATGTAATAGTGCTTTCTCTAATTTCTGAATACTCTTTTCACAGTTGAAAAAACTCTATAATATTTTTGAATGCATAAGAAATAGAAAGTTTAAATGTATATAGAATAGTTTTGTGATGCTTAGCAGGAGAGTTCATTTCCTTGCAGTGGTGACAGTGTGGAGCCAACTTACAGATGATAAGGGTATCTCTATAACTCTTGGGAACCCAGTGGTGACTTTTCCTGGAAACTGATTCTTTACTTGGTTCTTAACCAAAGTAGCAGAAACATAGCCATCTTTGTTGGTTGCCAAGGGTTTCCTCTGTGTATGTGGTCATTCTTTTTGGCATCAGTTCACCAGTGGCAAGAAATAGAGTACCCACTGGGTTTCTAATGGGCTTAAAAGATGGTATTTGCTTAATATGAAAAAGACATGGTTCTTTCCCAGCCATTGTAAAATTGCTAATGCTTTTGGATGAAAGGCACCTTTGAAGCATAAGCATTAGAGATTTTGACAATGTTCTCTACATTTGTATTCATTATTGTTCACTGCATGTTTCTTCTGCACTGACACCAGTGTACCTTAATTTAATATAAAAAAACCTTAGAAATGATTTGTTATCCATAACTAGTCAAATGATCAAGCTTCAAACCTTCCTAATCAGAAGATTCCCTGGTCAAATACCATAAATATAGAATCTTGAAGAATTGTTTTCATGCCTAAGCTAATGGCTCACTTACTAGAACCAGGATTGTACTGCAGAGGAATTTGAACATCTCTATTCAGAAAATATTGAATGTGATCCACACAGTACTTCGGGGTGGATATGCCAGAACTGAACCTCACTGATTTAGAAATTTTTATTTTGACAGAAGCGATCCAAACAGCGGAAGTTACAGCAGAAGGCCTTACGCAAGAGGCAGCTGAAAGAGCAGAGGCAGGCTCGGAAGGAGAGGCTCAGTGGGCTCTTCCTTAATGAAGAAGTGCTGTCCTTGAAAGTGACTGAGGAAGATCATGAAGCAGATGTAGATGTTTTGATGTAATAAGGGTGAATTTATCAGCATTGTTTCTAAGCATTATTCTGTCCTTATTTGTTTACATGCATCTTGACCAAACTTTTGGTTAGGGCTGTGCTGATGTACCGTTAATAATTTGGTCTGTGGTTCTCAGCAGGTGGTCCTTGGACCAGTAGCTTTAGCATCACCTGAGAAGTTATTAGAAATGCATACTCTTGGGACCCACCCCAGACCTAGTGAATCAGAAACGCTGGGGAAAGGGCATAGCATTGTGTTTTAACAGGTACCAGGTTATTCTGCCAAACACTCTAGTTTTAAGAACCACTGATTTAGTAAATGTTTGACTATTTAAACTTCAGAGTGGTTAAGTGGGCTTTTTCAGACTAGTACTTTAACAGTTTAGGAGATTTCAAGGTACTGCTGACAGATAATTTATTATGTCAGTATAGAATGTGTAGAGATCATAATTTAGTTTCTTAATGTTGTGATTTCTTAGTTTTTCTAAAGGGCCATAGCATAATTCTCAATTCCTAGTGGACATCTTTTTTTTGAGGTTATAGGGATAGGATGTGGATTGCTGTTTACAATAGTGCCTTCATTAGGTTTATTTGTTTTCATTCATTATTAACTCAAATGTGTAAAAAATAGGCCCTAACATCTTTTATTAGGTTTGTTTTTGTTTTTCACTTTATGTATATTCAGAATCCTTTCTGCAAGTGATGACTACTGAGAAAATAATGTTACTCGTAGCTGAATTTTAAACTTAATGCTACATTGATTAATATTTAAATGGAAAAATCCAGCAAGCAAAACAACCAGTTCTACTTTTCACTGCTTTTTGAAATTTTAGGCTGTGAAACTGTCTTAAAGGCAAGAAACACCTCTGTCAAGTTCTTTTTGTAGGTCTTTTTATTTTCAGCACAGCTCTAATTTTTAAATATTTGGTGTAACAGCTTTGTGGCATGTGAACAAGTTAATGTTCAAAATTAACTCAAGAAAACCCTTACAGTTCTGCTAAACTCTGTAAATCGCTAGAAATACACTGAGCAGTGAGATATAAAAAAAAAAACCTTTGCTTCTTGGCTACTAATAGTACCCTAATTTTAAATGTGAAATCATAGAGTCTCTAAATGTTTTCGTGAAGAGTTTATTATCATGAACGTTATAAGTAGTGTGATTCCTTTTATTTTCCCACACATCTTTAAACATTCACACGGGTTAAAGAAAATGGAAACTGATACTACTGACAATCAAGCTGCTTTCTGACTTTCATAATTTTCTTTTTATTGTGGAAACTTTGGAGGTAATCATGATTTTGTAGGATGAGTTGTCAATATTTTTTTAAACTCGAGTCAGATTGATAAATTCCTACTTTTTTTTTACACTGTATCATATCAAGTAATCCATTAAAAAGATTAACAATGTAGATCCTTAATTCTCAGCTTCGGATTCTTAATTCTCAGCATAACCTTGGCTTACAATCATGTTTTGAAATTTTTACTTTATTTTGGTTCTTCAAAAGTTAAAGAATTGAAACTAAGGGAAAAAATTTATATATTGCAGTTTTACTGAGGTCTGTGGTATGGTTGTAACATTTTGAAGACTACTAAATTCATACTTCAAAATTTTACTGAAATAATGGTATATATGTGTATATGGTTGTCAGTTGGAGTACTCCCTCTGACTTTCCTCTTACCCCCTCTTTAGTGCTTCTGACTAGCTTAGAGTGCCCAAAGAGAGCTTGGGGATAAACCCCAGGATACTCTTGAGGAAGATTGAAAGGGTCCACCTTGTTGTGTTGTCCCTTCTAAATATAGAAAGAGTAAATAGAAGAGCAAATACAGCTGAATTCTCTACCTGCTCTTAGCAAAAGCAAAATTCCAGGGAATGACTGCCTATTCTCTTTAGTTATTCTTCAAGGAAAACAGGCCCCTTTTGGAGACCTTAGAGCAGCATGTATCTGTTAAATACTTGGAAACAATTTACTTGACAGTGACCAGTAAAAGAAGATCCTAATAAAACCAATTCCTCTACTCTCCCAATAATCGCAGTCTTATTACCATAGATTTAACTTAAGTCACTGTTAAGCAAGTTTACCAAAGTGTCACAAAGCCAATTTTTAAAGTTTATAAAGGTTTGAGTGTTTATAGTAAAGTACACCATGAAGCGTTGTACAAATCTGGATGCACTGTCTTTATGGTACCACAAATTAGAAGATAGGTCAGTAAGGTGGCTTGGAAGGGATTGAAAGAAAGAACAGGAAAAAAAAATTAAGCAACTTGTGTTTGCTTATGATTGAAGAGGGAGATTACAAAGTCTTTCTCTACCTACCCCCCCCCCAATAAAACAACAGAAAAAGACAAAAAATTCTCGTCTTTGTTAATGTGTTATACTTTTTTTTTAGGTTTTAATGCCTCATGTAGATAATTCAGGTTTGAATTATTTCTTTCTCAGAATAAATAATAAATTTAGTCTAATCTCTTTCTAAGTTCAATTTAAAACAAATCCAACTCAATTTTTTTCTTTAAAAGTATAAAAAAGTATAAACCTCGACTAACCGATTAATAAAAATGTGAGACTTACTTGCTCCATTGTCAATTCTCAACTGTAGAGAATTGACATTAGAGCAAATAAGTCTTTCCCTCTAAAAATAAGCCTTGTTACATGAGGGCGTGATTAAAAAATAAGACTTCTTAATTAAGGGCATAATGAAGTCACATCACATTTATTCACATTTATTAGGGATCTTGTGTGTATGTCAATTATATCTCAACAAAACTGGGGAAAAAAGACCTTGTAGAAGTCTGTCAGTCCCTACCACAGGTTTTAAAAGTACAAACCTTGACTATAAACAAAATGGTGTATTTTTTTCTACAGTTTTGCAACTGAGTTAAAGTGAGGCAATGTGGTATAATGTGTAGTGAAGTACACAGGACTTTATACTGTTCTTCTGTCCCAAGAAGAATTTAGAGTAAAATAACTTTATTTTTTGAGACTTGTCTCATTTTTAGTTAAGTGGTGGCTGTTTTGTCCATTTTGTCAGTCCTTTGGGTTAACTAGATATTGCTGAATTAATTCCAGAAACTGATTTGAAATTTGATGACTCCATGGATTGGATAGATGTCTCACTTTATTTAGCTCTTAAAAGTGCTAAAACCCCTCATGAAGGAAAAATTTTAAGAAACTACTATATAAAGGTATCCAGATTGTGATGAGCTTTAAAAATTGTGAAGTTTATCAAATGTATTCATTTTTAAGTCAAAAATGTTAGTTCATGACAAATAGAAAAGTCTTGTTCCCAGGATTCTCTAGCAGTCTTTTGTTTGTGGCTTACTCCTTATAGCTTCCTGTGCCTTAAAGGTGAACTCTATACGTCTCGTCAATATTACGCTTTTCCAAACTCAAAAGTAATCTAAATGTTGTAATTCATTTTATAAAATGCCCATGCTCTTGGATATCAGTAAGCAAAGGCATTATATCGAACTAATCAATGATAATAGAGTACATAACAAAAACCTTCAGATCTTAAATTTCACTTATATAACTTGATTTTTGGCCCAGCTAAGTCATAGAACATTGAAGTCATCTAAAGTATAGTTTAATGTATTTGTTTATTTTTCCCCTGATAAAAGTCATAAAGCAGAATACTTTTTATTTTACTTATTTTATTTTATTTTTTGGCCTCACTGTGCAGCTTGCAGGATCTTAGTTCCCTGACTAGGGATTCAAACTAGGCCCTCGGCAGTGAAAACATGGAGTTCCAACCACTGGGCTTCTAGGGAATTCCCAAGAATATTTTTTAAAGTTGAGTTAACTCTGGAAAGATAATTTTCAAGGCAAAAGTACTTCAAATCAGAGATTATATAGCAAATTGATTTGTTAACTTTAGCAATTCTTTGTATTCATTTATGTAATAGCGTAACATTCCTCTTCCCCTTTAACTTCATAACACTTCTGTCTATAAGAAAAATGTTTGCTCCAAACTGGGAAGGGGTTACTTAAAATCAGTTTATAGTTTGAGATGGTTGATAAGAAAATTTCCAATTACAGTCAAATGCGAGTATTGATGTTGAGCACACTGACATTCAATATGTCTAAACCTAGAAGTAAGTTTAATCCTTAAAAGGACTATTAGGTAGAAAATAAATATTTGTATACACATGTACTGTGATAACTTTGGATTCATTTTAAGTCTGACAAAGTAAGATAAGTTTTATCTTTACAATTAAATTATGCTAAGTGGCGGGAGGTATCTGAGAGATATTTATACCTAGGCATCCTTATCAGTGTAGTATCTGGAACATATCTCCTTAGAAATGCTTAATTCTTATTTCTTTGGAAAATTCCAGAAGGCTTAGAAGGAACTTGACAAATTCTAAGTAACTGGCTATTATTAATATGAGTAAGAAATCTACTATACTTCAATAAAATATTTTAAGACAAAAAAATAGGAAGTTGTATGGTATAGCCAAGTTGACTCACTAATAAAATTTTATTTACATATTTTTTCTAATATAAAGATTACTTGTTTTCAGTAATTGTATTTTAAATACACCCTTCACAATTGTATTTTAAATTAAGGTTATTAATGTTTTAACCTAGATAACATAATGGTAAATTAATTTTTTTAAATTTGATATCCATACTGAACTTGGAAAAACTGATTTGGTCTTCTCTGATTTCAGTAGGTATTGTTGGATTTCTTTGTTACATCTTAGTGGTCAGTGGAACCTGTGGAAATCTGTGTTCTTTTTTTGTGGTGAGGGGTGGGGGTAGAAAAGAGGAGAGTAGTCTAATTATACATATGCATTTTGACTATAAAAAGGTAGTTGTAGAATTAATATGTATAAATGACAAGTTAGCACTTACCTATTGTGAATTGTTCTAAGGAACAGTGGCCTGAAGCCATGGCTTGTTTTGTGGAGCTGCTTGTTCTTTAATAGTAGCTGACCAATTGGATTTAAGTTGAGACTTTGGGGTTAGGTTACCAAGCTGAGGCTTTTAGGAATGGAGCAGACTGTGTCTGTTCCTATAGTGGATCAATTTAATTTCCTCTTTGAACACTCTTATTTAGATATATGTATTATCCATTCTAAATCTTTGTGTTGGGAGTTTTATAGAACTGTTTTCAAAAGCTATTAAGGATAAACACAAGTATATGTAAAACATTTCACAGATGGTTAAAAATTTCAAATTTAAAAAAAAAATTTCAAATTTTTGTTTTAGTTTCAAAGGTTAGTTATGTAGCACCAATATCATAACCAAAGCAAGTAGGAAGTTGACTGGTTTGGAGAATCTTCAAGTAGTCTTAAATACTGTAATGTATCAGATTGTTAACCAGGATTTTTTTCCTGTATTTCTGCTAAATGTATTACTGTATTAATGCACTTTTGTATATATATATCTATATATCTGTCTTCTGTACATTCTGTACTTACTTCACTGTATATAAAAGCTGTTTTTCCTGAAGCTGTGAGGGAAAAACAATAGCTGTAACACAAGTCACTTCTATTTTGAGTTTCCTCTTGTACTTGAGAGTAGTCATTCAGTAGTTAAATCTATATAGTATGTACGGTTGTAATTAAAATGGCAATGTGGCAGAGCTGTCTTTTGAAACTGATTATAAGAATGAAAAGTGTTTTGGTTATGAAAAACTTGTAATATTTTAAATTCTCTTTTGGTGTACCATGGATTTGTACAAACCCACTGCTGCTTACTGCTTTATACTTCTGAATCTACTCCTTTTCATGTCCCATTCTAGAATATTTATCAACAGAGAAAAATTTCTCTCTTCTCTTTTGCTCAGTTTGGTTAAGGCTCTATAGCTTTTGTTTTGTTTTAAGTCCTAATTCCCCAGATGTCACTGGCAAATCTCTCTTCTCCTGGAAAGATCAGATTTCTAGAGGCATTAGAATTCATAGTAAGTGAAAATTAGGTCTAACGTTGTTTACAAAAACCAGATCTATTTTCCTTGTAGAGTTTTCTTAAGTTATATAAAAGTAATGTCTGTGAGCAGTTTTATGTATTGGTACAGAAGCAGTTCAGCCTTTCAGCAGCAACTTTATCTCTTGCCACTAGAGGGAGATCTGTGGTTGCTCTCTCATTTGGAAAATGTCTTGGCTGCTTTTCATTTATTTTTTATTTCAGAGGTTGGAATTGACCTCATGCTCAAAATTCCTTTTGTGATATTAAATGCTTTGATTTGTTAGTCAAAGGTAAGTTAATTGAGCTTGTTTAATAAAGCCAATATAATTCATGCTTTTCTGGTAATCTTTAATTTTTAATAAATGTGAGTCAGATATTAAGTGAAATGTGTATCTGTGTGTTTGTGTTTCTTAGCTACTGTAAAACTGTATATACTGTTTATTATGGTAACCCATAACCACACATAGCTATTTAAATGAATGAAAATTAAAATTTAGCTTCTTGGTTCCATTAGCACCACTTCAAGAGTGCTGTAGCCATATAAGAGAAGAGACTACTGCATTGGAAAATACAGGATATAGAACATTTCCATCATCACAGTTCTGTTGGATAGTACAGATCTAGATATTTGATGTTTTATGTATCATCATTTTACCAGTGAACAGTAATCAGTGACTCAAAACTGCTGCCCACAGTTACTATTTATAAGTGATTGGTATGAGAGGAAGAGTGTGCTGTATTTCCTTTTCTACTTCCTTAAAGCCACTATCTAAGCTGTGAAATTGATGGTTTAATGGAAAAATTAAAAAAATTTCTCAAATATTGACTGTTTCACTTGACTATGAATACAATTTAATGTTTGAATGATGTGGAAATTGGGTGCCAGTTTCTGTTTTAAATTCCAGTTTATTCATTTGGTTGGCAGGATCCCACTATATGCTTCTTTTTCCTTAAAACAGCAGATAATTGAATTGGTATATTTTCTGCTTTGTCTTATTAAAAACTTTCAAGTAAAAGAGTAAAGTGCACCCTCAGATACCATATCTACTTCAACGCTTCTCTCATGGCCAATCTTGTTCCTTTTACCTCTCCATCCACTAAACTGTGGAAAATTCTGAAAGAGATGGGAATACCAGACCACCTGACCTGCCTCTTGAGAAATCTATATGCAGGTCAGGAAGCAACAGTTAGAACTGGACAGGGAATAACAGACTAGTTACAAATAGGAAAAGGAGTACATCAAGGCTGTATATTGTCACCCTGCTTGTTTAATTTATATGCAGAGTACATCATGAGAAATGCTGGGCGGGAGGAAGCACAAGCTGGAATCAAGATTGCTGGGAGAAATATCAATAATCTCAGATATGCAGATGACACCACCCTTATGGCAGAAAGTGAAGAAGAACTAAAGAGCCTCTGATGAAAGAGGAGGGTAAAAAAGTTGGCTTAAAGCTCAACATTCAGAAAACTGACATCATGGCATCTGGTCCCATCACTTCATGGAAATAGATGTGGAAACAGTGTCAGACTTTATTTTTGAGGGCTCCGAAATCACTGAAGGTGGTGATTGCAGCCATGAAATTAAAAGACACTTACTCCTTGGAAGGAAAGTTATGACCAACCTAGACAGCATATTAAAAAGCAGAGACACTACTTTGCCAACAAAGGTTCATCTAGTCAAGGCTATGGTTTTTCCAGTGGTCATGTATGGATGTGAAAGTTGGACTGTAAAGAAGGCTGAGCACTGAAGAATTGATGCTTTTGAACTGTGGTGTTGGAGAAGACTCTTGAGAGTCCCTTGGATTGCAAGGATATCCAACCAGTCCATTCTAAAGGAGATCAGTCCTGGGTGTTCATTGGAAGGACTGACGCTGAAGCTGAAACTCCAATACTTTGGCCACCTCATGTGAAGAGTTGACTCATTGGAAAAGACCCTGATGCTGGGAGGGATTAGGGGCAGGAGGAGAAGGGGATGACAGAGGTTGAGATGGTTGGATGGCATTACCAACTCAATGGAGATGAGTTTGGGTAAACTCCAGGAGTTGGTGATGGACAGGGAGTTCTGGCGTGCTGCAGTTCATGGGGTCACAGAGTTGGACACAACTGAGTGACTGAACTGAACCGAACCACTCGCCTTAGCTCAATACTTGATGATAGTAAAGTTAACAGGTATTATTTTTCATTTTTAAATATTACAGTATCAAGTTTTTTTAAAGATAATGGCACTTCTATATTATATATAACTATGATATCATCATACTTATTAAAATAATTCCTTAATATTAAATATCTGGTTTACTTGTTTGAAATTAGAACCATTACCATCAGCCTTATTAATTTCAAAATTATTCTACTTTTGTTAGCACTAAGAATAATTATTTTTATTATTGCTTGATAAGTCCTAGTGGTGTGTCTTGAGCATATTTCCAGTAAAAACAAGATATGTATTACTTTTAGATAAAAACAAAGTCCAGTTTTCCGTACTACTTTGTTAATAAAACCATGGAATAATTTGGATTGCAGGTAGAAGGAAGGGAAAATAACTACAAGATAAGTTGAACTAGGTATTTTATCTCTCACCTACCTCTGGGTCAGAGAATTTTCTTTTTCAGCCAAATTGGACCACATGGTAAATATATGAATGCCCAGTATTTGTAAATAGGTATGCACGGGTACTATGGGGGGGTATAACGTAAAAGTAAAGATTCTTATTCTTTTTCCCTTAGAAATTAATTTTAGAAAATCTTTTAACACATGTGTGACTGAAACTGTTGGTTTTGGTTTTATATTTTGACTTACTGAAGTTTATACTTTCCAAATTGTAGAATTTGAGAGCTCAAATAGACTAGAGTTCATTTAGCTTGGTGGTTCTCAAACTTGAGTGTACATCAGAATCCGCTGGAGGGCTTGTTAAAACACAGATGGCCAGGCCCCACTCACAAAGTTTCTGATTCAGTAGGTACTTTTAATGACCTCCTAGGTGATTGTGAGGCTGGTCCATGAACACATGGAGAACCATTGATGTAGTGCAATCCTCTTTCCTGCATGTTGCAAATGAGGAAATTGACATTAAGAGGAAGGTGACTTTTTTGCTATAAACTAGTGACATAGCCAAATCTTGAGGTGTTTGTTTTCACCCCAAGCACAGTGTTTTCCTGTTGTGCATTTATTTACTTCAGAGAAGTTGCCTCCAAAGGATTTCTTCTGAGCCTTTTCAGAACATTTGAATTTTCTTAATAATGGTAAATATTTATCTCCCCAGATTGGGAGTTTTAAAATAAAGTCTAAGGATTCAAATTGTTGGCAAATTTTTCTTGCATGCTGATATATTTTTCTGTGGAAGACTGTGTATCTTTTTATCAAGTTCTCAAATGAATTTTCTTCCCCCTAATGACCTATGTTCCTTTAGGGCAGTTTTGGCTTTTAGAAATAACCAAGGATCATTTGGAGAGCTGTCTTGTGGTTAAACATGGGTGAGAAAGCTGGCTACATTTGGTCAATGAGGTGTGATTTTAAAAGACTTTCTTGTGTGACCTAAAAACTGGCTTCAATCTATATTAAAGGAGTCCCAAAGTATCTGGGGCGATGACAGCATCATTGGACTGGGTATATGGTAATACCATGAAGTGTGGATGTTATTAATTTGAGATATATTACCTCTGGCTTATTGATTATAATAGTCTTCATTACTTCTTAGCATGTATCCTAGAGAAAAGTCTTCCACTAATGTTTTAAAAATATTGTCTTAGATTTCATGGAATTATTTATTAAGTTGGTGATAACAGAACTAGATGGTAATCTGAAAAGTTGAGGACTTCTCTGGTGGTTCAGTGGTTAAGAATCTGCCTGCTGATCCAGGGGACACAGGTTCAATCCCTGGTCCAGGAAGATTCCACATGCTGCAGGGCAATGCCACAACTGAGCTCACACTCTGGAGCCTGTGAGCTGCAACTACTGAGCCCATGTGCTGCAAATACTAAAGCCTGAGCACCTAGAGCCAGTGCTTTGCAGCAAGAGAAGCCATCAAAAGGAGAAGCCTGAGCTCCACAACTAGAGTAGCCCCCACTCTCTGCAACTAGAGAAAACCTATGCAGCAACGAAGACCCAGCACTGCCACAAATAATTTTTAAAGTTTTTAAAATATTAAAAATGTTGGAAACATTTTTAGATTTTATAGATTTTATTTAATTTAATGGTCATTAAACCAGTCTCTATTTTGAAGATGAGAAGCTTGAGGCTAAGAGAGATGAAGTGCTTTATCCAGGTTCTATAGCTGAATGATGATAGATGAAGGATTAAGTCTCTTGAGCTGTAAACTAGTGCTCTTTGCACTATATAACACTGCTATGTATCACGTGGTTACTTTTCACAGTGGTTTGAGAGAAATCGCCATGAGTTTGGTACAGAGCAGTAGTTAAAGTGTGGACCCCACACCAGAGTCATCTGGGGAATTTTTAGAAAATAATGGTATTTCCCCCCTCACCCAGAAATAGTGAATCATAATCTCAGACAGTGAGGCATGGACATCTACTGAGTTGTAATGGACATTTTATTTAGGAATAAGTCTGTTTACTGAGAAGTTGTAAAGACTGCACTGAAAATTCCTGTATACCTGCTACCCGGTGCCCTAATGTTAACATCTTACATAATTATGGTATATTTGTCAAAACTAAGAAATCAACATTGGTACATTACTATTAACTAAACTACAGATTTATTATTTCTTCATTCATTATTTGATCTCATTAGTTTTTCCACTAATGTCCTTTTTCTGTTCCAAAATCCAATCCAGGATCCCTCTTTCATTTAATCATCATGTTTCCTTAGCTTCTCCTATCTGTGACAGTTTCTTTCTTCACTTGTTTTTCATGATCTTGACAAATATAAGATGAATTGGTCAGGTATTTTGTGGAATGTCATCCTCAGTTTGGATTTATCTGAGGTTTTGAGATTTGGAGGGGATTATGGCAGAGCTGAGGTTGGCTTCCCAGGTGGCACAGTGGTAAAGAATCTACTTGCCAGTGCAGATGTGGATTTGATCCCAGGGTCAGGAAGATCCCTTGTAGAAGGGAATGGCAACCCACTCCAGTATTCTTTTCTGGGAAATCCCATGGACAGAGGAACCTGGTGGGCTACAGTCCATGGGGCTCCCAAAGAGTTGGATACGACTGAGCAACTGAGCACACTCCATAGAGGTGAGGTGCCATTCTTATTATCCTGAAGGGTACATACTATCAACATGATTTTTTTTAGCTGCACCAAAGGTGTATCCTAGCTTTATTAGAGGGCCCACACTGCAGTACGCATGAAAACACAAAATCCCATCAGTTTAATAAGAATAATAATAACCCCCCAAAATGGAAAACTGGGGGCAGAGAAGAGGCCCCTGGGCCAGGGGCACAGGGAGCCCTGTTCACGGCACCAGGCCTGGCCGCAGGCCGCCCCCCACCCCCATTGATGTTGCTATGAGGTTGGGGGAGGGGACCAGCAATTGTCCTGTGGGAGCCACTGTTCACCTGGGTCGAGGACCCTTACTTCTTATGGGGTGTGCTCAGCTTCTGCATGCCCCAGATCTTGTCCAGCAGGCCAGAGATGAGGGCCTCAGTGGGTTTGTAAGTCATCCAGCAGCTCCTTGACCCTGGTAGCCCAGGTATCATTGCTTTTCATGTCCAGTTCATCCACATTGATTTCTAACTCTGGAATCTCCTCTTCCTGGAGTAGGGATTAGGGAGGAGGGAGAAACAAGGGCCTGGCAGTCTTGGAGCTGCTCCTGGATCCACTTCTCCAGGTTGAGGCGCTTCTGTAGCTCCTTGTGGTCACGCTTGAGCATGACCTTCCCTTAGTGCCTCACTGGGCCTTTACCTGCAGTGACTTCTGCCTGCATTACTGGATCCCTTTTGGGCTTCCCTGGTGGCTCAGATAGTAAAGAATCTGCCTGCAGTGTGGGAGACCTAGGTTCAATACCTGGGTTCAATCCCTAGGTTGGGAAGATCTCCTGGAGGAGGTAATGGCAATCCACTCCAGTATTCTTGCCTGGAGAATTCCCCCATGGACAGAGGAGCCTGGTAGGCTACAGTCCATGGGGTCACAAAGAATTGGACACAACTGAGGGACTAAGCACCTGGATATTGGCCTCTCATTTATTTATTCAGTCATTTATATCAGTATGGATTCATGGATATTTATTTTATACTTTGGATTATAACCTAATACCATGTTATTTATTTTGTTGCTCAAATTTTTCCAGCTTTGGATGTTGGGAACTCTTAAAGCTTGGCTCCAGCATCCCTTTGACCTACTCCTATCCTTTTGTGTTTTGAGCACTTTATTTTGGGCACTACATGATGCTCCAGCCCTAGGATCAGCATTTCTCCAAGGAGCATTTTAAAAGCTTCTTGTGACTCTAATGCAGAATTAAGTATGGGAATCACTGATATTGAGGGTCAGCCATATTCTTCTGTAAATCTCATAATGCCATGAGCAGACCAATCCCATCTTGTATGTTGAAAAAATGTAGTCATCTTTGATTCATTCCTCTTCCTTTTCCATGTTCAGTCTTTTCACAAAAGCTGTCCTCATCAGCAACAAAAGCAGCATTTTAAAAACTTTAATGTAGCTGGGATCTAGTTAAAATGGTGGACTCTAATTTGGTGGGTCTGTGATAGGAGCCCAAGCTTCTGTCTTTCTAGCAAGTATTTAGGTGTTATGAATGCTGCTGATCCATGAATTACATTTTGAGTAGCTAGCATCAGAACAAAGTTCAGACAACTTAGGACATCTCAAGAACCTCCACGGTTGGCCTAACCCCAATCTACTTTCCAGCTTCACCATCTATGCAGTTTTTCATTTACCTGTACTCAAAACAACCAGTCTACTCAGCATTTGTAGTACTCACATTCTGATGTGGTCCCCAAAGATCATGGTGCTTCACTCCTTTGTGTAATTCCCTTCCCTTAGGTGTGCGCTGGACCTCGTGACTTGCTTATAACCGACAGAATACATCGAAAGGGATGACATGTCACTTCTGTGATTAGGTTACAAAAGACTGTGACTTCTATCTTGCTTGTGCTCTCTCTTGTCCTCTTGGTTGCTCACTCTGATGAAGCAAGCTGCCATGCTGTGACATGTCAGCAGAGAGGCCCCTCATGGCAAGGAACCAAGGGGCTGAGGCCTTGATAGAACAGCCCATGAAGAACTGAATCCTGCCAACAATCATGAGCGAGCTAGGAAATGGATCCTTCCCAGTAGAACACTGAGATGATGGCAGCCTTGTGAGAGACCCTAAGCTCAGGGCACCCATCTAAGTCATGACCAGATTCCTGACCCACAGAAACTGTCAGATAATAAATGTGTGTCATTTTAAGCTGCTAAATTTTGGGGTTATGTTGTTATGCAGCAATAGACGACAAATACATTACTTATGAAATATACAATGAAATGACTTCCTGTTGCATCCTTGTTATCCTTCAAAGGAAAACTCAGCTGCTGCTTCCTCATCTATGTATTCAGCAATAGGATGCCTACTATATGCTAGGCACTGTGTTAAGCATAGGGGATAAGTGGAAAATAAGCAGACACAGTCTCTGCCTTCACACAGCTTACATTATTTTGCTTTGGTTTTCAGTTTCACAAAAGATGGAGCCAAGATGCATTTCATTAAAGGGAAAGCTATTTTTAATGCCAATAAAGTGGGAAGGAAGTAATCTAAAGGAGGTTTGGCCTGTACGACATTCTTCATTTTGCAGGGTTTACTTGTCTTCCCCACTATCCTTCATTCTTACATCACCATGGTTCCTTACACATGTGCAAAGAACTTTGCTAATTTAATACTAATAATAGATTTGTTAATCTGAGCTTAATGGAGATTGCAAATCAAATAGAGTTTTTTACAAAATCCAAATGCTTTTATTAATTTTCTCCTGTATTTGAAAGAGAATATCCATTGAAAGCATGAATATTGTTTATCTCTTTGTAAAGCTCTGTTCCTTTCAACATGATTTAGGTCATGATAATGCTACTTACTAAGGTTACAAGTTCTATTCATTGCAAAATGAAGTAAAGCCATTTATAGGCTGATGAAGATGATTTATCATTCTTTAATATCTTAGTGACCTATAGTAAAATTCTCTTATTTTTTATTTTATTCCATTAAAATAATTTTCTTAGGATTCCATTATTCAAAATTTACCTGTAGGTATTTGATTTCATTTTATATATTTGCACAATACTCTGTATGATAGAAATATGCCAAAATATATTTTAAGATAGTCATCATTTTTAGGTTATTTAGGTTAGGTTATTTGCACACAAATTTCCTGAATACTCTGAAGCTAGTTCCTGTTTATAGCTAGAATAAACTCATTAGCTTATAAATTTAAGAGTTTCTAAATTCTTGCAAGGGAAGAATAGTCACTCAGTGACCCTAGCAACATTGACTTGTAATTAATCACCTTACTTCATGACTCATCTATGATCACAGTACAACAAAAATGTCATGTTTGTTTAGTGGTATTAACTCAGTTTATCTCTTATGCAATCATAAAATTACATTGTCATCAGAGGACTATAAGTATATGCTAATAAGATAAGTCTTAAAATACCTCTGTCCATTGAGAGTATGATCATTTAAATCTCCCAAAGAATTCAGATTAAGTAAATAGTTTATTATATAATTTAAAACATCATCATTTGTAGCAGAGGAGTTTGACACCTAGTTTTTCCTTGACTGGTGAAAGAAATATGTTTGTTTTTTCCTTTTATTAATTTATTTTTTAATTGGAGGAAAATTGCTTTACAATGTTGTAATGGTTTCTGCCATACAACAGTGCAAATCATCCATAATTGTACATATATCCCCTCTCTCTTGAGCCTCCTCCCCTCCCTCATCTAGGTCCCCTAGATGACCCTCTAGGTCATCATAGAGCACTAGGCTGGGGTCCCCGTGTTATACAGCAACTTCTCATCAGCTATCTGTTTTACACATGGTAGTGTATATATGTCTATGCTACTTTCTCCATTTGTCCCACTCTCTCCTTTTTAAGTTAAAATTTTCAAATTTTCCATCTACCCTTCCCCATGTTAATATATACATTCTTTTAAAGTAACTGATGTTTTCCTCTGTCTTAAAGATACATTGTCTGCTAGTTCTATCTGATATCTGATCTTTTTGTTAAATTTTGTTAGTTAAGTCACCATTTGGTATACATGTAAAATATTATAAACAGGGAGGGTGCCTGATTACCTAGCACTTCACATTGGATAGAGATGATGCCATCCTTGTTTGCATACCTCTAGAAGAAATGAAGTGTAAATTTTGATGGCCCGGTTTATATATGTATCATTTGGTTCAGCATTGTACATAGCTAGTTGGTTTGAATTCAAATGGACTCAAATGGAAATCAAAAGGGTACAATTTGCAAATCCATACTCTGGGAAACACAACAGAATGAACAACCCAATTTCCTGAATAAAAAAGTTGCAAGGAAAGCAAGAAGATAGAGAATCCTGTCAATTAAAAGAGACATGAGAAACATGAACATGTAACAGTGACTGGATATTCAATGATCTAAATATTAAAGAATAATCATTAATTTTTCCTAGTGTGATGGTGATATTGTGGCTATCTTTAATTTTTAAAGAGTTTATATTTTATGGCTCTATATTGACATATTTATGGATGAATTCATATAATGTTTGGAATTTTTTCAAAATAATCCAGGTGGGGGAAAAAATTGGGGCAAAGACAAAAGAAAGTTGGCATGATTGGATAATTGTTGAAGCTGGGCAAGAGGTACATGGGAGTTAATTATATTCTTCCCTCAATATTTAAATATGTTTGGATATTTTCATAATTAAAAGTTTAAAAGTATGAGGGCAATATAAAGACATTTTAAAAATCAAAAGCAGACATTACCACCAACAGGCTTTCAAATTAGTTTCTAAATGTTTCTGTTTCTTCAGGAAGAAAGGATGATTCACTTAAGATCTGTGCATTTCACTGTTTGTCCCTTATACTTAAAAAAATCAGTGGGGAGAAAAGAAGTGGTGAGGTTCCAAAAGGAAAACATTGGTAAATCTAAAATATTAACAGTATAACCTCACAAAATAGATATTATTTTTAAAAAGAGAAAAAATTTAAATAGATTAAAAATAGCACATATGCAAGTGTGAATGAGGGAGTGGAGAAATTAGAACTTTGTAAAATTATTTGGCAGTATCTTACTACAGCTAAACATATATATACCTTAATCCTCAGCAATTCCATTCTTCGATATATGCCCTATAGATAGGTGTGTGTTTGCTAAAAAGACATATGGAATATTTATAGCAAAGCCCTAATATCCCCAAACTGGAAACTACCCAAATGACCAACAGAAGAATGAATAAATAAATCAGGGCACATTTACCCAATAAAATAGTATGCAATCTTGCATAAATGATCTAGGTGGTAGTGGTTTAGTTACTAAGTCATGTCTGACTTGTGCAACCCCGTGGACTGTAGCCCACCAGGCTCCTCTGTCCATGGGGATTCTCCATGCAAGAATACTGGAGTGGGTTACCATGTCCTCCTCCAGGGGATCTTCCCCACCCAGGGATCGAACCTGGGTCTCCTGCATTGCAGGTGGATTCTTTACTGACCAAGCCACCAAGGAAGTCCATAAAAATGATCTATAACTACATCCATAATATGGATGCATCTCACAAACATGATGTTAAGCAAAATAAACCAAATATAAGGAGTATATACTATATATATATATATATATATATATATATATATATATATATGGTGTAAAAAATACAGGTGAAACTAATCTATGTTGCTAGACTCAGGATAGTGGCTACATTTATGGGTCTAGGGTGCCTCTAATGACTAGATGGGTATCTGAGGAGGCCTTCTGGAGTACTGATAATGTTATATTTATTGATACAGCTGATGGTTAGTTAGCTTTTTCAGTTTGTAGAAATTCAATGAGCTGTACACTAATGTGCAATGTTTTGTAGGTATGTTATACTACAATAAAATGCTTTAAAATTAGTTTTTAAGTCACTAGGAGATTACCAGAGTCAAAATATTCTAAGGACACTGTACAGACTAGAAATTAAATTTGAATTTTAAGGATAACAGCTTAAAAAAGAGGCTATAACTTACAAGTCTGTAAAGGGAAAAAATGGAGTAAGTAAAGAACTTGAATTCAGAAAAAAGCAAGAGGAAAAAATGTAGAGAAAGTAGTACAGATGGAAAGCACAAAATGGCTGAAAGAAATTCAACTATATTTTTTAAAGTTTTAGCAAATTAAAACAACTAATTCTAAAAGACAAATGATTGCATGACTAGGTTTTTATTTTTAAAAGCCAAGTGCTCTTTACAAGAGACATGTCCCATAAAGGTTGAAGGTCAAACAATGGGGAGAGATATATCAGGCAAATACTAATCAAAAGAAAGGTGGTATAGCTGTATTAACATCAAACAAAATAGATCTGAGATCAAATATCATTATGCCACATTATGCCAAACAAAGAAGGTGGTCATTAAGTAATGATAAAAGTTTCAAGTCACCATAAGAATACAGAAATTCTAAATCTGAATACACCTAACAACATAGGTTCAAAGTTTATAGAACTACAAGGAGATATTGACAAGTTCATATTATAGTGGGAGTTTTAAATATTTTTTTCTCTGTATTTCTTAGGTCAGGCAGCTAAAAATTCAGTAAATATAGATTTGAACAATGCAATTATCAAGATTAACCTTAATGGAATATATACAACTCAACATTCAAAAAACCAAGATCATGGCATCTGGTCCCATCACTTCATGGCAAATAGATGGGGAAAAAATGGAAACAGTCACAGACTTTATTTTCTTGGGCTCCAGAATCACTGTGGATGGTGACTGCAGCCATGAAATTTACAGATGGTTGCTTCTTGGAAGAAAAGCTATGACCAAACTAGACAACATATTAAAAAGCATATCACTTTGCCGACAAACATCTGTATACTCAAAGCTGTTGTTTTGCCAATAGTCATGTACAGATATGAGAGCTGGACCATAAAGAAGGCTGAGCACCTAAGAATTGATGCTTTTGAACTGTGGTGTTGGAAAAGAGTCTTGAGAGTTCCTTGAACTGCAAGGAGATCAAACCAGCTAATCCTAAAGGAAATCAACCCTGAATATTCATTGGAAGGACTGATGCTGAAGCTCCGAAATTTCAGCTGCCTAATGTGAAGAGCTGACTCATTGGAAAAGACCCTGATGCTGAGAAAGATTGAAGGCAGGAGGAGAAGGGGATGACAGAGGGTGAGATAGTTGGATGGCATCACTGACTCGATGGTCATAAATTTGGGCAAACCCTGGGAGATAGTGAAGGACAGGGAAGCCTGGTGTGCTTCAGTCCATGGGGTCACAAAGAATTGGACATGACTGAGCAACTGAACAACAACATAATAGAACACCATGCCAAATTACTACAGAATTTTCAGCAAGCTAACACAGCATTTTTATGAAATTTTATGAAATACATCCCAGGCCTTACAACTCATCTGAAAAAAGTTTTTAAACACATATATATGGAATTTAGAAAGATGGTAATGATAACCCTATATGCAAAACAGAAAAAGAGACACAGATGTATAGAACAGACTTTTGGACTCTGTGGGAGAAGGTGAGGGTGGGATGTTTCAAGAGAACAGCATCGAAACATGTATATTATCTAGGGTGAAACAGATCACCAGCCCAGGTTGGATGCATGAGACAAGTGCTCGGACCTGGTGCACTGGGAAGACTCAGAGGGATCGGGTGGAGAGGGAGGTGGGAGGGGGGATCGGGATGGGGAATACATGTAAAACCATGGCTGATTCATGTCAATGTATGACGAGAACCACTGCAATATTGTGGAGTGATTGGCCTCCAACTAATAAAAAAAAAAGAAAAAAATATTAAAAAAAAATCTTCTGACCATTTCCTCTGAACATAATGCAGATAAATTAAAAATTTCACAACAGATGATTAGAAAAAGTCCATATTTTTGGAAGTTGAAAATGTACTTCTAAGCAACTCATGTGTCCATGAAGAAATTCTGAAAGTAAAAGATACATCTGAATGGAATGGAATGGAATGGAATGCCTCAAAACTCACGGTATGCAGCTAAATATTATTCATGGGAAATTTACAGCTTTAAATGTTCATTAAAAAAGAAGAAAGGCTTAAAATTAATTCATTAAGTGTATAAGGTAATAATTCAGAGACAGAACAACCAAATAAAACTAAAGAGAATAGAAGATAAGTAATAATAAAAACAGCAAAAATGAATGAACTAGAAAACAAAGATGCACTAGAGAGAATCATCATTGACATCATCCTTGAATCCTTTCTTTAACTTACAGTCTACACTCAATCTATCAGCAAACCTGTTGGCTCTATCTGCAAAATTTGTCCAGAATCTGACCATGTCTTGCAACTAGCACTGCTATCACTGAGGTCTAAGCTGTCATCACATTACTTGCCTTTTGACTGTGATGCAGGTCTGATACCTGTGAAAACAGAGAGGGAAGAAAGGAGAACTAGAGATGAAAACCCTCAGATTGCAGTGCAGCTCAAAAAAATCTCAGCCAGCAAAGCCTTGCAAAGATTACTGATGTGCAAGATAGTCCTGTGTTGGCCAGAAATTGCAAACCTTTGTATGACTACCATGCTCAGTCATAAGCTGAGAGCTGCCTGAGAAGGACATGACCTCAGCTTAAAAACAACAGGCCCTAAAGTAACCTGCAGGTAAAGCTGTTGGATAATTGCATACTTGGGGGCTGATTGTCTCCCAGTGGACACTTTCATGGCTACCACAGAATTCATTCTTCTTTTGGTGTTGTTGAGATGAGACTCAGGACATAGTACAGGGTTCAACAAAGTGTGGGCCAAATCCAGCCTGCTGCATGGTTTATAAATAAAGTTTTATTGGCACATAGCCACAACTATTCATTTATTTCTTGTCCCTAACTACCTTCACATTACAATGACTGAGATAAGTAGTCAAACGATAGAAGCTATATTGCTTTGTTGTTGTTCGGCCACTAAGTTCTGTCTGACTCTTTGCAACCCCATGGACTGCACCTTGCCAGGCTCTTCTGTCCTTCACCATCTCCCAGACTTTACTCAAACTCATGTCCACCAAGTCGGTGATGCCATCCAACCATCTCATCCTCTGTTGTCCCCTTCTCCTCCTGCCTCTCAGTCTTTTCCAGCATCAGGGTCTTTTCCAATGAGTCAGTTCTTCCCATCAGGTGGCCAAAGTATTGGAGATTAAGCTTCAGCATCAATTCTTTCCGATGAATATTCCGAGTTGATTTCCTTTAGAGTTGACTGGTTTGCTCTCCCTGTAGCCCAAGGAACTCTCAAGAGTCTTCTCTAGCACCATAATTCAAATGCATCACTTTTTTGGCACTCAGCCTTCATTATGGTCCAACTCTCACATCCATATCTGACTGCTGGAAAAACCATAGCTTTGACTATACAGACCTTTGTCAGAAAGGTGGTGTCTCTGATTTTTAATTTGCTGTCTAGGTTTGTCATAGCTTTCCCTCCAAGGAGCAAGCGTCTTTTAATTTCAAGGCTGCAGTCACCATCCACAGTGATTTTGGAGCCCAAGAAAATAAAATCTGTCACTGCTTCCACTTTTTCCCCTTTCATGCCATGAAGTGGTGGGACTGGATGCCATGATCTTAGTTTTCTGAATGTAGAGTTTTAAGTCAGCTTTTTTACTCTCCTCTTTCACCCTCATCAAGAGGCTCTTTAGCTCCTCTTCACTTTCTTTTTTTTTTTTCTCCCCCTGTCATGGAGCAAACAACTGCAGAGGATCAGTTAGACAAACTAAGCCTGAATTTAGGATCCCTGTTGTAGGGAAAAACGTGTAACTTTAAATATCAGGATCCCATTTAAGTAAGAAACCAGACTGAGGAAACAGCAGGTGAATTCTCCCTGCTCTCAGGATCACCAGGCATACACTCACTGCATGGGAATCGGCCACACTATAAATCTCGTATGTGTGTGTTATCTGATGCAACTTCCTGAATAAGTACAGGACTTCTGGAGTGATCAGAGACAAAGAGACTGGAACTACCACTGCCCTGATTTCAGGCGTCCATCCATTGAGCCCACTTACGGGCATATATTCTCAGTTTTCCTTCCCATCTAGTCAGCTTTCTCCTTTATTTCTTTATTAAATAAACTTTAGAATTTAACTTAACTTCAGAGGTTTTTAACCCAGAGTTCAGAACCTCTGAAACAACATGAACAGTCTGCCTACACACAAACATGTGATTCGAAGTAGAATAACCAGGTTCTGCTCTTCTCTTCACTTTCTGCCGTAAGGGTGGTATCATCTGTGTATCTGAGGTTATTGATGTTTAAACCCCCAGCAATCTTGATTCCAGCTTGTGATTCATCCAGCCCAGCATTTTGCATGATGTACTTTACACAGAAATTAAACAAGCAGTGTGACAATATATACATACAATATCCATGACAATATACAGCCTTGTGGGCTTCCCAGGTGGCGCTAGTCCTAAAGAACCCATCTGCCAGTGCAGGAGACATAAGAGACCTGGGTTCAATCCCTGGGTCAGGAAGATCTTCTAGAGGAGGGCATGACAACCCACTCCAGTATTCTTGCCTGGAGAGTCCCATGGACAGAGGAGCCTGGTGGGCTCTAGTCCATAGGGTCACAAAGAGTCAGACACAACTGAGCGACTAACACACACACATAGAGCATTGTCATATTCCTGTCCCAATTTGGAACCAGTCAGTTGTTCCATGTCTGGTTCTAACTATTGCTCTTGATCTGCAAACAGGTTTCTCAGGAGACAGGTAAGCTAGCCTGGTAGAACAGTTATTGTGTAATTATTCTCAGTGACATTGCTTAAGTTCCTGGTTTATAGAAAAGATAAGATAAGCATGAGAGAGTTCATATAGTTATCTGTTCTAAGCTGTGTTCTCCCACAGGGATTTACTTGAGAAACAAGTGCACTTGTAGAAAATGACTGGATTTTGTTCTAGTTTGTTCTTTTAGGATAGACTCCGTTAAACCCTGTTTTCATTATTTCTTCCTACTGAATTTTTCTCACTGAACTTTAAATCACTTACACCCTCACCCTGGTATCTTATGGCTTTGCTACCTGCTTTTCCTGTTGCCTCCGTAACTTCCCATTCCTCCAATGACAGCACTCAATGCTTCCTAAGCTGGACCCTGGGCCATGAGCTAGCTGATCCCTTCTTATCCTCCCAGCAAACTCAGCTCATAGATCCTTATAGTCTAATCTCCTCACCTGGAAATTTGGTTTCCCTTCTGATCCATGGCCACACCCTTTAAGACCTGGCTAAATATTCCTATCTTCCAAGTGTCTCACTTATGTACTCAAAAAATATTTTTTAAGTGGCTACTCACTGGGGATTCTGAACTGAGAGATAGTCTAGACCTGCTTTCTTTCCTTAAGTTTACATTCTAGTGCTTGGGCTTCCCAGGTGGTGCTAGTGGTAAAGAGCCCACTTGCGAATTCAGGAGACGTAAGAGATGCAGGGTTGATCCCTGGATCAGAAAGATCCCCTGGAGGAGGGCATGGCAACCCACTTCAGTATTCTTGCCTGGAGAATCCCATGGACAGAGGAGCCTGGTGGGCTACAGTTCATAGGGTTGCAAAGAGTCGGAGATGACTGAAGTGATTTAGCACACACGTACACTCATTCTAGTTCAGGGGGTGGGGAAAGGGAGAGAGAGAAAAGGAGGGATGAAGGGAGGAAGAAAGAAGGGAAGAGAGGGAGAAGGAGAAGGAGGGAGAGAAGGAAAAAGGAAGCAGGATAATTTCAGGTACACACAGCACTATGAAGAAGATGAAATCAGGTAATGTGATGGAAAGTGACTAGCGAGTGGGTCACTTAAGACTAGGGGAGACTGAGGAGGAGACATTTAACTTTTGTCCTGAAAGACAAGATTAGGAGGCAGTCAAACATTTTTGGCAAAGCAACCCACCAGGGCAAAGAGACAGCACAGAGCACAGGACTGTGTACCAAATAGGTGCTTTGCAGATTCCTGTTGAACACTTAAGGATGGCTGCCTACTACCTTTGCTTTTCAAGTTCAAATGTGATGACTCTTTCTTCAGGCAAAATGGTTCTTGATTAAAAAGAAAAAAACAACTTATTCCCACAGAAGCAGTGTAATTGACCACACTAGACCTAACTTAATACCCACAGATATGAGAGAAGGGAGAACTACTAAAGGCCACCAAAGAGATCCAGCCAGCCACTTCCATTGGATTTGCTAACTAAGCCTTGTGGCCTTGTCAAGGTCCAGCTGGACTCCTGGAGTCACCATCATATGCACAGTACACTTTGTAGGAGCACCCGCTTTCTAGGAACCAGATGCTCTTTAGGCCAAGGTTTTAGGCTAAACAAGAATGCTACCTGGCAGCACTCAGTGATTCACTAAGAGGGTTGTTTCCAAAGAGCAACATAGAAAACTAGTCTCTTTATAGGTTAACTGCCAACACAATACATCAGCAGAATTGCTACAATTCTTCTTAATCTCTTCTCTCTGGGTCTCCACCTCCCAGTAGCTCCCTCTCCTTTCTACTAGTCTGCTGCAGGGTTGAAATTCTATTGTAGGTCATTCTTGCATTTAAGATTTATTTCCTAGAATCTTGTTAAAAAGCTTAAAGCCCTAGTAAGGGGACTATGCTATATCATTAGTTCCTTTTAGCATACATCTATAACTTGGCTAGTCAAATTGTCCTAAGTGTATATACAACCTGGAGATGGGACCAGGTTTCCCAGTAAGCTTTGGATGTGGATTCAGAACAACCAGTGACAGTTCTGCCACTGCCTAGGCTCTGCCTTTCTTGGGTGAGGGGGAACAGAGGAGTAATAAGTGAAAAAGACTCATGCGAAGTTTTCCTTTGACATTACCACCCTCTTTCTATATACAACCCTTCATGTTTTGATTATCCTTCCTTCCATCCCCTTGTTGTTGTTTAGTTGCTCAGTCATGACTCTTTTGCAATCGCATGGACTGTAACTCACCAGGCTCTTCTGTCCATGGGACTTACCAGGCAAGATTACTGGAATGGGTTGCTATTTCCTTCTCCAGGGGATCTTCCCCACCCAGGGATCAAGCCTGCATCCCTTGCTTGGCCGGCAGATTCTTTTAAGACCTCTGAGCCACTTGGCTCTGCTCGCCCCAATGGCATCACGAGGGTAGCAAATCCCAAAGATTCCAGGAGCCATTCTAGAACAAATAATTTCACAATTTATATGGAAACAAACAACAACAACAAAAACCTCAAATAGCCAAAACAATCTTGAGAAAGAAGAATGGAACTGGAAAAATCAACCTGCCTGACTTCAGACTACACTACAAAGTTACAGTAATCAAGACAGTATGGTACTGGCACAAAGACAGAAATATAAATCAATGGAACAAAATAGAAAGTCCAGAGATGAATCCATGCTCCTATGGACACCTTATCTTTGACAAAAGAGGCAAAAACACACAATGGAGAAAAGACACTCTCTTTAACAAGTGGTGCTGGGAAAACTGGTCAACCACTTGTTATAGAATGAAACTAGAACACTTTCTAACACCATACACAAAAATAAATTCAAAGTGGATTAAAGATCTAAATGTAAGACCAGAAACTATAAAACTCCTAGAGGAAAACATAGGCAGAACACCCTCTGATAAAAATCACAGCAACATCTTCTATGACCCACCTCCCAGAGTAATGGGAATAAAAGCAAAAATAAACAAATGGGACCTCATTAAACTTAAAAGCTCTTGCACAACAAAGGAAACTATAAGCAGGGTGAAAAGACAGCCTTCAGAATGGGAGAAAATAATAGCAAGTGAAGCAACTGACAAAGAATTAATCTGAAAAATATACAAGCAGCTCATGCAGCTCAATACCAGAAAAATAAATGACCCAATCAAAAAATGGGCCAATCACAAAACGAGCCAAAGAACTAAACAGACATTTCTCCAAAGAAGACATACAGATGGCTAACAAACACATGAAAAATGCTCAACATCACTCATTATCAGAGAAACACAAATCAAAACCACGATGAGGTACCATCTCACAGAGGTGCTATCAAAAAGTCTAGAAACAATAAATGCTGGATAGGGTGTGGAGAAAAGGGAACCATCTTGCACTGTTGGTGGGAATGCAAACTAGTACAGCCACTATGGAGAACAGTGCAGAGATTCCCTAAAAAACTGGAAATAGAACTGCTATATGATGCACCAATCCCACTGCTGGGCATACACACCAAGAAAACCAGAATTGATAGAAATATGTGTACCCCAATGTTCACTGCAGCACTGTTTACAATAGCTAGGACATGGAAGTAACCTAGATGTCCATCGGCAGATGAATGGATAAGAAAGCTGTGGTACATATACACAATGGAATATTACTCAGCTATTAAAAAGAACACATTTGAGTCAGTTCTAATGAGGTGGATGAAACTGGAGCCTATTATACAGAGTGAAGTAGGTCAGAACAGAAAACACTAATACAGTATATTAATGCACATATATATAGAATTTAGAAAGATGGTAACAATGACCCTATATGTGAGAAAGCAAAAGAGACACAGATATAAAGAACAGACGGAGAAGGCGAGGGTAGGATAATTTGAGAGAATAGCACTGAAACATGTATATTACCATAGGTGAAATAGATGACCAGTCCAAGTTCGATGCATGAAACAGGGCACTCAAAACCAGTGCACTGGGACAACCCAGAGGGATGGAATGCGGAGGGAGGTCAGGGGTTGGCTTTGGGATGGGGGAACACAGTACACCCGTGGCTGAGTCATGTCAATATATGGCAAAAGCCACCACAATATTGTAAAGTAATTAGCCTCCAATTAAAATAAATTAATTTAAAAACCAAACAAAAAAGATGTGCCATCCCACCTCCTATCATGGCTTGGGCACTGCCTAGCCCTCTGCTCATTCTGGTTCTGCAGTTATTGCTGGGTCAGCTCCAGCAATAGAGCTCAGCTGGTCATTGGCATGGTGAGGCACCCTGTCCTGCAACTTCCCTCTACAAAAATGCAAAGTCTGCTTTTCACTTGAAACAGCATATGCACAAGAGTTTGCTTTTCAGGGTAAAAGGAGTAAATTGACTGCCTGTGTTGAATTCTGGAAGATCTGGACACCTTTACAGGATGAGGAGAGAGTTGACTGGGAGTCGTTTCCAGACCCTTGGGCTTCCAGGGAACCCGAGTGAACTCTTCTCTCCTCTGGAAGGGATGGAACAGGTTCAACCAATGCGTTTTATGATAGGGCTCTGGAGCCTCATCAGGACAGAATTGGGCTCCCGGAGTGCCCCCCTCCCATAGCTAAGGGCTGCAAAGTTGAAGTGAGTGTTCTTGGCTGGCATCATAGAAGGAGAAAAGAAGGCAAATGTCAGAGTATCAGATCTTCAAGGCAGTTAGCCCCTGGAGAGCAGGCCACACTAATGCTTCATCATTCTGGCCCCAACATGTAGAGAAAAAAGTCTCCCACTTTTATTGTTGTTGTTTAGTCTCTAGGTCGTGTTGGACTCTTTTGCAACCCCATAAACTATAGCCCTCTGGGCTCCTCTGTCCATGGGATTTCCCAGGCAAGAATACCAGTGTGGGTTGCCATTTCCTTCTCCAGGGGATCTTCCCCACCCAGGGATGAACCTGTGTTCTTTGCATTGGCACTGAACCAATGAGCCACCAGGGAAACCCAATGTGAATGTGCAATTGTGAGTTGCTTAGAAAAAAAAAGTCAGAATCCCCAGGCTCTATTCCTTGGGATTGTGATCCAGCAGATCTTAGTGGGACCTGCAAATCTATATTTTAACACTTTCTCCCAAGTGACTCTGATTTTTGTTTTCCTCATACCACACTGGGACTCACTGATTTAAGGTCATAGAGATGAATGGAAGGCAAATGAGACTGAGGATTTATGCCTGAGTCTATGCATTTTGCTGAGATTGCTACAAATCTTGGAATATGAATAAATTATCTATAACAAAATACATCACCTAGGCACTTGCTGGTCAGGTCAATGCTTTCTAACAACTTAGCAACCATGTTTGAGGAAAAGCACCAGAAGTCACCTGGGCTTCCCAGGTGGTGCTAGTGGTAAAGAACCTGCCTGCCAATGCAGGAGATGTGGGTTCAATCCCTGGGTTGGGAAGATCCCCTGGAGAAGGTCATGGCAATCCACTCCAGTATTTTTGCCTGGAGAATCCCATGGACAGAGGAGCCTGATAGGCTATAGTCCATAGGGTTGCAAAGAATTGGACACAACTGAAGTGACTTAGCATGCATGCACATACAAAAAGTCATGTCATAGATTGGGACTAGGAGGAAAGTGAGACAAAATGGGGCTGCCACCAATCAACTGCACATGTACAGGAAGGAAAAGATGTGGAGAGTGGGGATGGTTATCAATCTCAAAGTGGCTTTTCCTGTCCAGAGATAAAGGAGCATAGGTGTTACAGAGCAGAAAAGACTAGAGGAGTGCCTGGGTGAGAGGAGTGGAGCTGTGAATGGAGCTAAGAAGGGGAAGAGCTAGAGTTTGAACCTATGACCTTTCACTCCAAAGCATTAATTTTCCCCCTAAGATTTATTTTTATTTTTATTGGAGGATAACTGCTCTATAATATTTTGTTGGTTTCTGCCATACAACAATGTGAACCAGCCATAAGCATCCTTATATCCCTAATATTTTTAATTGAAATATGGTTAATTTTTTTAAAAGTATTTATTTTTAATTGGAGGATAATCACTTTACAATGCTGTGTTAATTTCTGCTGTACAACAATGTGGAGGAGCCATAAGTATGCTTATATCACCAATATTTTTTTTAACTGAAATATAGTTGATTTACAATGTTGTATTAATTACTGCTGTATAGTGAAGTAACTCAGTTTATATATATATATATATATATATATATATGAATATATATATATTCATATTCTTTTCCACACCTCCAGGTTCAATCCCTGTGTCAGGAAGATCCCCTGGAGAAGGAAATGGCAACCCACTCCAGTATCCTTGCCTGTAAAATTCCATGGATAAAAGAGCCTGTACAGTCCATGGGGTCACAAAGAGTTGGACACAAGTGAGTGACTTCACTTTATTTTTTTCCACTATGGTTTATCACAGGATATTGAGTACAGTTCCCTGTGCTATACCTTGCTGCTTGTGTATTCTATATATTCCAGTCTGCATCTGCTAATCCCAAACTCCCAATTCCCTGTGTTATACCTTGCTGCTTGTGTATTCTATATATTCCAGTCTGCATCTGCTAATCCCAAACTCCCAACTCAACCTTTTCCCCTTTGTCAATCACCAGTATACTCTTTATGTCCCCAGTTCTGTTTCTGTTTCATAGATAGGTTAGCTTGTGTCATATTTTAGATTCCACAGGCTTCTCTTGTGGCTCAGCTGGTAAAGAATCCACCTGCAATGCAAGAGACCCAGGTTCGACCCCTGGGTTGAGAAGATCCCCTGGAGAAGGGAAAGACTACCCACTCCAGTATTCAGGCCTGGAGAATCCCACGGCCTGTATGGTCCATGGGGTCGCAAGGAGTCGGACACGACTGAGCAACTTTCACTTTCACTTTAAATTCCACACATTAGTGTTAATGTATGGTATTTGTCTTTTCCAACTTATTTCACTTAGTATGATAATTTCTAGTTGCATCCATGTTGCTACAAATGACATTATTTCATTCCTTTTTATGCCTGAGTAGTATTTCATTTTGGGCTTCCAAGATGGCGCTAATGTTAAAGAACCTGCCTGTCTGCCAATTCAGGAGACATAAGAGACTCAGGTTCAATCCCTGGGTCGGGAATATCCCCTGAAGGAGTCAGAATGAGTCAGACACAAGTGAAGCAACTTAGCATGCATGCATGCAGTATTCCACTGTATATCTGTACCACATCTTCTTTATCCATTCATCTGTCAAAGCATTACTTTTTAATCCCTCTGCTATTTGAGGAACTCTGAGCAGAATTCAGTTCAATTCAATAAACATTCATTAGTTGGAAACTGTTGCGATAACTACAAAGATCATAACACTAAAGCCTTCTACTCACATTTTCTCATTGATCTTTACTGCACTCTATGAGGTAGGTACAAATATTGTTCCCATTTTATTTTTTGATATTCACGTTGAGGTACGTATGCATTAAAGCAATTAGTCCAGATTACACAGCTATAAATTAAAGAGCTGGGATTTGAACCTAGGCAGCAAGACTCCTGAACTTCACTGTCCAATTTGATAGCCACTAGCCGCAAGGGACTATTGAGCACTTGAAATGTGAATACTTCAGAGATGTGCTGTAAATTTTAAATACACACCTGGTAATTTAACCAAGGAGGTGAAAGACCTGTAACATTAAAAACTATAAGACACTGCTGAAAGAAACTAAAGATGACACAAATGAATGGAAAGATATTCCATTCTCATGAATTGGCAGAATTAATATTAGTAAGTGTCCACATTACCTAAAAAACAATCTACAGATTTAATGCAATTAGTTTCAAAAGTCGCAGGATATTTTTCACAGAAATAGAACCCAAAACTCTAAAATTTATGTGGAACTACAAAAGGCTCTGACTAGTCAAAGAATCCTGAGAAGAGAGAACAAAGCTGCAGGTATTTCATGCCTTGATTTCAAACTATATTACAAAGCCATACTAATGGGCTTCTGGTGTGGCACTTAGTGGTAAAGAATCCTCCTGCTAATGCAGTAGACTTAAGTGACATGGGCTCAATCCTGGGTGGGGAAGATTCCCCTGGAGGAGGAAATGTTACCCCACTGCAGTATTCTTGCTGGGAGAATCTCATGGACAGAGAAGCCTGGTGGGCTACAGTCCATGGGGTCACAAAGAGTCAGAGCATCTGGGAAGCCAAAGTGATGCTGAAAAGAAAAAACAAAGCTTCAGGTATCTCATGTCTTGATTTCAAACAAAGCCATGCTAATCAAAACAGCATAATATTGTCAGAAAAACAGTTACATAGATCAATGGAACAGAATTGAGATACCAGAAATAAACCCTTACATATAACAACTAATTTATGACAAAAGAGCAAAGAACATACAATGGAGAAAAGAGCATCTCTTTAATAAAAGATGTTGAGAAAATTGGACAACCACATGCAAAAAAAAATGAAATTAGATGGTTATGTTACACAATACACAAAAATAAACTCAAAATGTATTAAAAGCTTGAATGAAAAACTTGAAACCGTAAAACTCTTAGGAGCATAGGCAGCATGCTCTTTGACATCATAAAACTCTTAGAAGCATAGGCAGCATGCTCTTTGATACTGGTCTTAGCAATCTTTCTGGATATGTCTATTCAGGCAAGAGAAGCAAGGCAAAAATAAATAGGAGTGCATCAAACTTAAAAGCTTCTGCACAGCAAAGGAACCATCAATAAAACAAAGAGACAATCTACTGAAAGGGAGAAGATATTTGCAAATCACATATCTGATAAGAAGTTAGTATCCACAATATATAAAGAACTCATACAACTAAACAACAAAAACAAACAAATAACCCAAATAAACAATGGACATAAGAGTTGAATAGACTTTTTTCCAAAGAAGGCATACAGATAACCAACAGGCACATAAAAAGTGTCCAACATTCAGTACTAGGGAAATACAAATCAAAACCACAATAAGATATCACTTCACACCTATCAGAGTAGCTACTATCAAAAAACCAAGAAATAACAAATATTGATTAGATGTAGAGAAAAGGGAAACCTCATACACTATTGATGGGACTGCAAATTGGTACAGCCACTATAGAAAATAGTATGGGATTCCTCAAAAAATTAAGACTAGAACTACCATATGATCCAGCTATTCCATTTCTGGGTATTTATCCAAAGAATATAAAAACATTAATTCAAAAAGATATGTGGTCATCACAGAGCGCCAGGCTGAGCTCCCTGGTTTATATAGCAACTTCTCACCAGCTATCTATTTTACACATTATATATATGTATATATATATAATGTATATATACATTATACATATATAATATGTATGTGTATACATATATATACACACACACATACATATATACATATATATATATATATTACTTTCTCCAATTAAAAAATAAATTAAAAAAACTAAATAAATTTTGATACTAAAAAAAAGATACATGGGACTTTCCTGGTGGTGCAATGGATAAGAATCTTCCTGCCAATGCACAGGACACAGGTTTGATCCCTGGCCCAAGATGATTCCATATGCTGCAAATCAACTAAGCCCGTGAGTCACAACTACTGAAGTCTGCATGCTCCAGGGCCCACAAGCCACAACTAATGAGCTCCTGTGCCCAAACTATTGAAGCCTACATACCTTAGATCCAGCATACTGTAACTACTGAGTCCAAGTGCTGCAACTACTGAAGCCCATGCTCCACAAGCCTGTGCTTCACAACAAGAAGCAGCCACAATGAGAAGCTTGAACACCACAATGAAGAGTAACCCCCACTCACCACAACTAGATAAAGCCCACACACAGCAAGGAAGACCTAGCACAGCCAAAAATAAAAAATAAACAAATAAATAAACATAAAAGATATATGCACCCCTATGCTAATTGTCTTTGACCATGTGGATCACAACAAACTGGAAAATTCTTCAAGAGATAGGAATACCAGACCACCTGACTTGCCTCTGAGAAATCTGTATGCAGGTCAAGAAGCAACAGTTAGAACTGGACATGAAACAGACTGCTTCCAAATTGGGAAAGGAGTACATCAAGGCTGTATATTGTCACCCTGCTTATTTAACTTCTATGCAGAGTACATCATCTGGAATGCAGAACTGGATGAATCACAAGCTGGAATCAAGACTGCTGGGAGAAATATCAATAGCCTCAGATATGCAGATGACACCACCCTAATGGCAGAAAGTGAAGAAGAACTAAAGAGCCTCTTGATGAGAGTGAAAGATAAGAGTGAAAAAGCTGGCCTAAAACTCAACATTCAGAAAACTAAGATCATGGCATCTGGTCCCATCATTTCATGGCAAACAGATGGGAAAACAATGGAAACAGGGAGAGACTTTATTTTTGGGGGCTCCAAAACCACTGCAGATGGTGACTGCAGCCATGAAATTAAAAGAGGCTTGCTCCTTGGAAGAAAAGCTATGACCAACCTAGACAGCATATTAAAAAACAGAGACATTACTTTGCCAACAAAGGTCCATCTAGTCAAACCTATGGTCTTTCCAATAGTCATGTATGGATGTGAGAGCTGGACTATAAAGAAAGCTGAAGAGGGATGAGATGGAGAGGGAGGTGGAAGTGGGGATCAGGATGGGGAACACATGTAAATCCATGGCTGATTCATGTCAATGTATGGCAAAAACCACTACAATATTGTAAAGTAATTAGCCTCCAACTAATAAAAGTAAATGGAAAAAAAAATAAACATCTTTGGAGGAAAAAAGAAAGAAAGCTGGGCACCAAAGAATCAATGCTTTCGAACTGTGGTGTTGGAGAAGACTCTTGAGAGTCCCTTGGACTACAAGGAGATCAAATCAGTCAATCCAAATGAAATCAGCCCTGAATATTCATTGGAAGGACTGATGCTGAAGCTGAAGCTCCAATACTTTGACCACCTGATATGAAGAGCTGACTCATTAGAAAAGACCCTGATGCTGGGAAAGATTGAAGGCAAAAGGATAAGGGGATGACAGAGGATGAGATGGTTAGCATCACTGACTCAATAGACGTTAATCTGAGCAAACTCTGGGAGATAGTAGAGGACAGAGGAACCTGGCATGCTGCAGCCCATGGGGTCGAAAAGAGTCAGACACAACATAGTGACTGAACAACAAGAAAAGCACACACACACACACACACACACACACACACACACACACACGGAATACTTCTTAACCATAAAAAAGATGAAATCTTACCTTTTGTGATAACATGGATCAACCTTGAGGTATTATCCTAAGGGAAATAAGTCAGAGAAAGACAAACACTGCATGATTTTAATCATATGAGTCATATAAAAACAAAAACAAAATTAAGGGAAGAACGGAAACAAATACACAGATATAGAGAACAGAGTAGCAGGGTTACCAGAGGGGAGGGAGGGTGGGGAAGGTTAAATTGGTAAAGGAGATCAACTGTATGGTGACAGATGGAAACTAAGTTTTCTTGGAGGGGTAAGCATGCTGTTGCACCCGAGTACTGCATTTTGGACTCTTTTTTGATTATAAGGGCTACTCCATTTCTTCTATGGGATTCTTGCCACACTGTAGTAGATATAATGGTTATCTGAATTAAATTCGCCCATTCCTTTCCATTTTAGTTCACTGATTCCTAAGCTGTCGATGTTAATTCTTACCATCCCCTGCTTGCTCACGTTCAATTTACCTTGATTCATGGACCTAACATTCCAGGTTCCTATGCAATACTGTTCAGACAAAAGAGTTTTAAATGTAGTACTTGGGTACAACCTCAAAGATGACAGAATGATCTTGGTTCATTTCTAAGGCAAACCATTCAATATCACAGTAATTCAAGTCTATGTCCCTATCACTGATGCTGAAGAAGCTGATCAGTTTAATGATGACCTAGAAGACCTCCTAGAACTAACACCAAAAAAGATGTCCTATTCATCACTGGGGATTGGGATGCAAAAGTAAGAAGTCAAGAGATATCTGGAGTAACAGGCAAGTTTGGCCTTGGAGAGCAAAATGAAGTGGGACAAAGGCTAACTGATTTCTGCAAAGAGAATGCACTGGTCATAGCAAATACCCTTTTCAACAATGCAAGAGGCGACTTTACACATGGACATCACCAAATGGTCAATACCAAAGTCAAATTGATTACATTCTTTGTAGCTGAAGATGGAGGGAGAAGCAGTATACAGTCAGCAAAAACAAGACCTGGAGCTGACTGTGGCTCAGATCAACAGCTTCTCATAGCAAAATTCAGGCTTAAACTAAAGTAAATGGGGAAAACCACTAAGTAAACCAGGTACAACTTGAATCAAAACCCCTATGAATATGCAGTGGAGGTAACGAATAGATTCAAGGGATTAGATATACTAAACTGTGCCTGAAGAACTATGGACAGAGGTCTGTAATATTGTACAGGAGGCAGCAAAGAAAACTATCCCCCCAAAAAAAGAAAAGCAAGAAGGCAAAATGGTTATCTGAGGAGGCTTTACTAAAGAAAGCTAAAGAAAGAAGAGAAGTGAAAAGTAAGGGAGAAAGCAAAATATCCAACTAAATGCAGAGTTCCAAAGAATAGCATGGAGAGACAAGAAGGACTTCTTCATTAAACAGTGCATAAAACTAGATGAAAACAACAGAAGGGGAAAGACTAGAGATCTCTTCAGGAAAATTGAAAATATCAAGAGAATATTTTCCCCTAAGATGGGCACAATAAAGGACATAAATGGCAGAGACCCAGTAGACGTGAAGAGATCAAGAAAAGATGGAAAGAATACACAGAAGAACTGTACGAAAAAGATCCTAATGAACCAGATACTATGATGGTGTGGTCAGCTACCCAGAGCCAGATATTCTGGAGAGCGAAGTCAAGTGGGCTTTAGGAAGCACTGCTGTTAATAAAGCTAGTGGATGTGATGGAATTCCTGTAGAACTATTCAAAACCTTAAAGGATGATGCCATCAAGGTGTTGCATTCAATATGTCAGCAAAAAGACCCAGCAGACGTCACAGGACTGGAAAAGGTCAGTCCTCAACCCAACTCCCAAGAGGGGCAGTATTAAAGAATGTGCTAACCACTGGACAATTGCACTCATCTCCCATGCTAGTAAGGTCGTGCTTAAAATCTTGCATGCTAGACTTCAGCATTAAGCAAACCAAGCACTTCCAGATGTCCAAGCTGGGTTTAGAAAAGGAAGAGGAACCAGAGATCAAATTGCCAACATTCAATGAATCATAGAGAAAGCTAGGGAATTCCAGAAATACATTTACCTTTGTTTCATCAACTACTCTAAAGCCTTTGACTGTGTGGATCATAATAAGCTGCTGTGGAAAGCTCTTAAAGAGACGGGACTACAAGATCATCTTACCTGTCTCCTGAGAAACCTGTATACGGGTCAAGAAGCAACAGTCAGAACCCTGTATGGAATAGCTGATTGGTCCAATATTGAGAAAGGAGTATGACAGGGCTGTCTGCTGTCATCCTGTTTAACCTATACACTGAGCACATCATGAGAAATGCCAGGCTGGATAAGTTACAAGCCAGAATCAAGATAGGTGGGAAAAACATCAACAACCTCAGATGCGGATGATACCACTCTAATGGCAGAAAGCGAAGAGGAAATAAAGAGCCTCTTGATGAGGGTGAAGGAGCAGAGTGAAAGAGCTGGCTTAAAACTAAATATAAAAAAACCCTAAGATCATGGCAATTACTTCGTGGCAAATAGAAGGGTAAAAGGTGGAAATAGTGACAGATTTCCTCTTCTTGGGCTCTAAGATCACTGCGGACAGTGACGGCAGCCATGAAATCAGAAGATGATTGCTTTTTGGCAGGAAAACAATGACAAACCTAGACAGAGTGTTGAAAAGCAGGGACATTACTCTGCCAACAAAGGTGCATATAGTCAAGGCTATGATCTTCCCTGTGGTCATGTATGGTTGTGAGAGTGGACCATAAAGAAGGTGAAGCACTGAAGAATTGATGCCTTTGAACTGTGGTGCTGGAGAAGACTCCTGAGCAGCCCATGGAGATCAAACCAGTCAATCTTAAGGGAAATCAACCCTGAATACTCATTGGAAGGACTGATGCTGAAGCTGAAGCTCCAATAGTTTGATCATCTGACACAAACAGCTGACTTATTGGAAAAGTCCCTGATGGTGGGAAAGATTGAGGGCAGAAGGAGAAGGGGGTATCAGAGGATGAGATGTCTGGATGTTATCACCAATGCAATGGACATGAACTTGGGCAAACTTCTGGAGATGGTGAGGGACAGGGAGGCCTGGCGTGCTGCAGTCCACAGGGTCATAAAGAGTCAGACGTGACTGAGAAACTGAACAACAACAAGCATGCTGTAGTATATACAGAAGTAGAAATATAAGGCTGTCCACATGAAACATATGTAATGTTATACATCAATGTTATCACAATAAAAATAAATTTTAAAAATACACACTTGGTTTCAAAGATGTAGTGTGAAACAATATAAAATATCTCAATTATATTATATTATTACATATTGTGATGTTAATATTTTGATATGAATTTAAATATATGATTACAATTAAATTCATCTATATCTTTTAACTTTTAAATAATGGCTACTAGAGAATTTTAAATCACATATGTGGCTCATAGTGTATATTTGTTGCACAAATCTGCTCCAGTGGCTGCAGTGATGAGTTTTGGTTGAATTAGAGATTAAGCAGATGATACACACTGTCAAGAAGCTTATACTTTGCGTAGGAAGGATAAAATAATCAAAAGATTCTCCTAAAAACGTATTATAATTAAGTGCTATGAAAGAGAAAGAAAACTTTCTAGTGTGCTATGTGGCAGGGAGAACATTTAAACCACTCCTAGAAAAATTAATAGTGAAGGTGAAGGACTTCCCTGGTTGTCCAGTGGTTAATAATCTGCCTTCCAATGCTCCAGGAAGATTCCACATGCCACGGGGCCACTAAGGCAGCATGCCACAAGTACTGAAGCTCATTGGCCATAGGACCCATGCTCCACAGCAAGAGAAGCCACCACAATGAAAAGCCCATGCACTGCAACTAGAGAGTATCCTCTGCTCACCACAACTAGAAAAAACCCACATGCAGCAACGAAGACCCAGTGCAGCCAAAAAAAAAAAAAAAAAAAAATTAGTGAATGTGAGGATAAGAGAAAACATGAGTATATTTGGGAAAAGGCTAGGGGTCTCATATGGGACATATGGTACAGCAAGGAGAGTTGATGAGTCTGGATAAACAAGGATCAATTTCGAGCAGGACTCGAGTATCAAGCCAAGAACTCAGGGCTTTGCATTGTCCATTATCAGGAGCCACTGACAGGTTTCAAGCAAAGTTTTCATAAGATGACTTGGTTTTAGGAATGTTAGTTTTCTAGCTCTATTGAGGGTGGCAGTGAAGATGAGATTGGAGACAAAGAAACTGGTGGAAGGAAAGAGTTAGGAAGGTGTGCCAATAATTCAGGGGGAAGGAATAAGCCCCAAATCTGACTGTTGGCAGTGAGAATTAGGAGGGCTTCCCTGGTAGCTCAGTTGGTTAAGAGACCGCCTGTAATGCAGGAGACCTGGGTTTAATCCCTAAGTTGGGAAGATCCTCCAGAGAAGGAAATGGCAACCTGCTCCACTTGCTTGGGAAATTTCATGGACAGAGGAGCCTGGCAGGCTACAGTCCACTGAGACACAAGAATTGGACATGACCTAGTGACTAAACTACTACCAAGAATCAGGAAGGCATGGGTTGACTTGGAAAATATTGCTGAAGTAGAATCATTAGATTTGGCTGTAGGTTGATGCAAGTCCCAGAGAGTGAGTCAAGGAAGATTTAGTAAATGTAAACAGTGGGGTTCCCCAGTTTGGGGGACTGACAAAGCAGGTCCAAAGGGTCAGGGGTTCCTGGCTTCTAGACATAAAATGACTTAAATGACTAACCTTAGAATCTAGGCTGGCTCAGAGGCAAGTGAAGGTTAGTAGGAAGGAGGACAAGAGGGAAGAAGAAAGCAAAACTCAAATTGCTGGAATCTCAATTTTCCTGTCTGAAAAGGGGAGATTGAACCAGTGTTCTTTCAAGACCAATATTCACTCTAAGACTTGTGTTGACAGTAGAAGATGTCGATATTGTTGTTGTTTAGTCACTAAGTTGTGTCTGACTCTTGCTACCCCTTAGACTGCATGTAGCCCACCAAGCTGCTCAGTCCAAGGGATTTCCCAGACAAGAATACTGGAATAGGTTGCCATTTCATTCTCCAGAAGTTGTCAATATGGCGTAATAAAAATTACCTTAGGGACTTCCCTGGTGGTCCAGTGGTTAAGAATCTGCCTACTAATGCAGGGGACATGGGTTCAATCCCTGGTCTGGTAAGATCCCACATGACTCAGGGCAACTAAGCCCCTGTGCGTTAGAGCCTGTGCTCTGCAACAAGAGAAGCTACTGCAATGAAAAGCACAGGCACCACAATGAAGAGCAGCCCCCATTGGCCTCAACTAGAGAAAGCCTGTGCAGCAACGAAGATCCAGCAGAGCAAAAATTAAATAAATAAATAAAATAAAATGGGGACTTAAAAAGTTACTTTAGGCATCAGACATACATTGTTCTTAAGATGTATTTCTATTAGCTGCTTCTTCCTCCTCCACTCCTTCCTTGAACTTGTTATCAACTCTCTCCAAGGAAAGTTTTCTATCACAAAAATGTCTAGATGCTAAATATAATGACAGGGATGGGAAAGAAAGGAGAATTTGCAAAATATTTAAAGATCATTTTGGCGCTCAAGAGGCTACAATGACTAAGAGATGAAGGAAAAAAATATATATAACTTAACTACGAAGAGTTACTGAACCAAAGTGATTAGCATCAGCTTAAAGCTTTGAGGCCTTCCCTTCTTATTGATTCTAAGCAGAATCAATCTGTAAATGGTAATAGTGCTCAATTTAAATTACTCACAGCAAGTGCTGCTTTTCAGGCCCTGTCAGACAACATGTTGTTCTTTCAGCTGTGTTCTGCACATGCAAAACAAATTAATGTGGACAGGAAACAGATGTAATTTGGGTCAGCTTATCAGTGTTATCTTTTCACTGCATGGAATTATTTTTTACCTTAATGGTCTTAATTACACTTACAATGTGACCCATTGTTTTGTACATAGATAGCCCTAATGATAAAGAGAGATGATCCCAGAGGCTAATTTAAGGAGAGAAGGAATGAATGGCCAAGAGGGCAGAGAAGCAGAAACAAACATGATTTCAGCAGGGTGGGGTCCCCAAAATGCCTCTCCCTCTGGGAATTTCACATATCTCAATACATAGATGGTCTTTGTCAAACTGTCAAGTGGGCAGCCAGAGAACACGGAGGAAGCCTAGAAGAGAGTGGGGTCTTGGGAGGCAGGGGTAGAGAAAGTTTGAAGCGTATGTCTTTGTAGCTTAGGATGCTATAAACAGATAACCCTGAAGCTGGAATGTTTCAGTAGTGTCATATCTAATGACCTTATAGCAAAATTAGGTTGCTATATTTGTGATGTCTTTACTACAGTATGTATCCAATGGAGTCTAGGAGCGACCTGCATCAGTACCAGGAATTGAGAGAAGCTTTTAAAAACATAGATTCTCTGACTCCCAGGCTCCACTCCAGACCTACTGAATTAGATATTCTGGAGTTAGGGCCTAGAAATATGCCCTTTAGTATTCCTAGACGATTCAGATGCATACCAAAGTTTGAGAACTATTGCTTCAGTACAGCTGAAATCCTCGAAGTACGTATCCCATTATGTGTAGTGCTTGGCATGGTGATGCTTTGTGAATTACTGCAGAGCACGCGATTCTAATGGATGAATTGGGGCCCAAAGCCATGTTTTCTTTTTCTCCTTTGTTAGTCCTTCAATATCTGTGAACAATAACAAACTGATAGAGTTAGAAAATCAGGCAGAGAATAATGCCTCCTTCACAGAGAAAATTGAGACTATACCTTCAACTCCGTCAACTTCCTTGCCTTGTTTATGTCCTTAAGCAGAAAGCATTCAGTCTATTACCATTATGATGTTAATTGGGGATTTTTCATAGTTGTCTTTTACAGGTTAAGGAAATTACCATCTATTCCTGGATTGCTAAGTACTTTTTTTTTTTTACTCAGGAGTGGAGGTTATATTTTACCAAATGCTTTTTCTGCATCTATTGAAATGTTTTTTATTTTTCAGTTTGCTAATATGGTAATTAAACTGATTTTTGAATGCTTAAACTGTGTGCTTCAGCAGTTCATGGAAGGTTCCAAAAATTTGCACTAAATATTTTTAACTGGAGATGGTAAGTAGCCTAGCTTTCTTCCTAACTTAGTTGCTGAGATCATTGCAAAAGTTAAGGGTTTTTGTTGTTATTGTTGTTCCTGTTTTTTTTTTTTTTAAGGATAATGTTGCTTGTATTCGTAGAAATTGAAAAGCTAACATGATTTGAGGTAGTATAAAACCATGAATGTTTTGGGAACTGTTTGCTATATATCTTGTATATGTCTCTACTGTATTTCTATTTTGTTAACACTATCTAAAAAGTGATATTATCACACTCATTTTCTGTTAGACCCAGCTTTATTTGCCTGTGCTTACAGAAGGCAAATGATTTTAAGACCAAGAGGAATGACTTCCCAGTAAATTACTCTTACCTCCAATACTGGATTCTCTAGTCAAAAGCCTTCAGTAAATCTCCATTATCAATAGAATGAAGACAAAACAGCTTGGCATTCAAGGCCCCCCCCCCCCCAAGCTGTACTGCACGATAGCATCATTTCTTAAAGTCTGTTCCCACCCTCAGCTTTGCTCTCCTTTCCTCTCCAGTATGCTCTGAACTGCTTTGCCTCTGCTCTTTTGTGCAGTTTGCACCCACTGCCAGAAATTCTCTGACCATGTTCTGTGTCTGTTGAAATTCCATTTATCCTTCAGGGTTCAAGTAACTGTCGCCTCTTCTCTTCCTCCACTCAGAAATAACCGCTTCTAGGACTTCCTCGGTGGTCCAGTGGTTAAGACTCTGGGCTTCCAATGCAGGCGGCACAGGGTCGATCCCTGGTTGGGGAACTAAGATCCGCATGCTACATGGCACAGCCACACACACACACACACACACACACACACAGTGATCACTTCCTCCTCAATACCTCCAAATAACATTCTTTAGCAACCCTGGTGGCCCTTGCCTAATATCCTGCTGGCTACTGTCTGCTCCTGGAGGGCAGGGACCAGGTCTACACTGTGTCTATAGCCTCCATTGTGCCCAGCACAGTGTCCTGGACTCACTGGGCTCTTCAATTTGGACCTGACAAGGCTTTACATCATTTGGCCCTTGCCGGCTACCTTAGCTCAGTTTCTAGCCACTCTCCTCCTTTCTGCAGCTACACTGGCTTTCTGTCAATTCTTCAAAAGTGCCAACTGCTCTCATACCTTGGGGCTCTTGTGTACACTGTCCTCACTCACTGCCTGAAATATTTTCCATCCATTCTCCATCTGGTTAAGTGCTACTCATCCTTCTCATGTCAACTTAAACATTGCTTCTCAGGAAGCCTGCCCTGATCTCTTAGATCAACTGTATACTTATCATCCCACCAGACATCTCATAAGCTTGTAGTTACAGGAGAAGGAGTGAGGGAGGGAGAGTGGAGGTCTCAGAATAGATCCACCCTCTCCCTCTTTGCCATGACTAGGAAACACACACTAAATGCCTACCCTGTGGGTTGTCAGTCAGGAATGAATACTTTGGGTTTCATGGACAACACAAGACCTGCTCCTCCACTAGGATACCTTGCCCTTACCAGTCCATTCTCTTGCCCCTTGGGGCACAGTGTTCCTTAAGACTCTCTCAAGTTATCTGCTTATCATGAAGAAGAGCAGCAAAATGTGTCAGAAAGAAGTCAGGTCAGGTGGGGCCTAAAGCTTCATTTGTTATCAGGAGGCCTCTTGTCTTGGAACTTCAAGATGTCTTGGTTCTCAGTGGTTAGGGATTTGAGATCAGAACTAGGTACAAAGAGTAAAAGATAAAGTTAGACAAACTCATAGATAGGAACAGAGGATGGAGAACAAAGCATATATGGGAGCAGGGCTTGTATGAGGAAGATCAGGGCAGAACGATGGCATTCTAATTTTGTTGATTTGGAAGAGCTTTTTATCACTTTCTACTGCTTCCAAGTTGTGAACATTGCCTAAAGTTGGCCTTGTAGGTAGAGGTTACAAATGGCAATTGCAGGCTGAATCTGGTTCTCAGGTTTTAGTTGGCCAGCATAGCATCTATAAAACATATTTGAATGAGTTATCAACACTTAAGGATTGGAAGATTTCATATGAAACTTTTTATTTTTGGCTTCTCACAAAAAATTTGGAAAATCTGGCAGCCCAGCCCCATCCAGTAATAGTTGGCTGGAGCTGAGGACCAACACTCCTTTTGGATGAGACATATTCTTTCCCAGTTTCCACAGTTTCCATCCAGTTTGCTTCCCTCATTTATGTTACCTGCCTGACTCTGTAGGCATGTGACTTTGCAACCCTTGATTTTTTTTCACGTTTTATTATGGAAAAAAATCCAACATATACAGAGGTAGAATAATAAGATGAGCCCCCATTCACACAGCATCCAGTTTTAATAACTGTCATTCAAGGCCAATCTTGATACATCAGTGCCCTCACCCATTCTCCAATACTGCTACCCTATCCCTGGATTTATTTTGAAACAAATCCAGACATAGTATCATCTTATCAGCAAATATTTCAATATGTATCTCTAAAAACCCCTTTTAATAAACAGATCTACTGTATTACTATCACAACCAAAACATGATCAATTCTTTATTATCATCAAACATCCACTCTAACTTTTTAATTCTCCAATGTTATCCATCTGATTTACTTTCTCTTTCTTTGAGGAGAAATAATACTAAGAAGTGTTGGACTAGGAAAGGGGAATGGGAGTAGAAATATGAATAGGATATTATGTTCTCTATAAAGTAATAGATGGAATGATTACTTATGCCTGCATAATATCTTTATCCCTTTATACTTTTCTGATTTTTAAAAAAAAAATATGTCTGATTTCACTTGCTCCCTAGAACAGCTTTGTGTAGATGGGGCTGAGTTTTGCTCTCACAATTTGTATGAAACAACATAGACACAGTGGGTTATCTATAACATAGATAAGTGAATTCTTCAAATTACAGAGATAGTAATAGAGCTGTCACAAGAACCTAGACTACCTGCCTCTTTCTGTTGTGATGCATATGAAAGGTAGTGATATGAAAGGCATATATGATGATAGGAGACAGTATAGACTAATTTGTTGTTTTTGTTTAGTTGCTAAGTTGTGTCTGACTCTTTGCAACCTTATGGTCTATAGCCCACCAGGCTCCTCCATCCATGGACTTCTCCAGGCAAGAATACTGGAGTGGGTTGCCATTTCCTTCTCAGGGGTCTTCCCTACCCAGGGATTGAACCCACGTCTCCTGCTTTGCATTGCAGGCAGATTCTTTACCACTGAGCCACCTGGGAAGTATAGTAGTGAGTCTTTCCTGAGTGCTTACTCTGTGTCTAAAGGCTATGCTAGGTACATAAATTATTTATTCCTCTTATCAGTTCTCTATTATTCCAACCTTAGAGAGAAGAATGCAGAAGACATAGAGGTTATGTAACTTTCCCAGAAACAAACAGATGGAATAAACAACTGGCAGAGCTAGGACTGGAAGCCAGATTGCTCTAACACTAGCATCCAAGAGCTTCACCATTGTATTAATCTTGCCAGAACAAGGGCTTTAGAGTCAGACAGACTTTGTATCCTAACTTTTATTCATTTTGTGACTGTGGGCAACAACTGTCTCATCTTTATTTATTTATATATTTATTTTCCTCATCTTTAAATGGAAATAATAGTAACCAAGTCCTAGGATTAATGGGATGATCAAATAAGATCATCCATTTAAATTATTTAGCATATCACTTGGTATAGAATAAAGACTCAATAAATAAAAGTCACCAAAAGGGATGGTTTCTAATGTATTACATTTATCAGTGTGCTTCAGCAAAAGGCTCGTTGGTTCCATCTTATGCTACCCATCAATATCTGGTTCATGACTGGTGTTTCTATACATCTTTACATGGGAAGTAAAATGAAAGTATATTTTTTACTTTGAGATGAAAGCATTTTTCCTTCTAATTCTAAACATTTTAATTGTCAGAGGCACAACAGGTTTGATGTGGAAATTTCAAATCCAGTCATCCATAAAGCTTCTTGACTTCTCATCCTAAGAACTGACTTCTCATCCTAAGATCTAACTTCTCAGACACTTGAAAACTAGAGCCAGGTGATTCTGGGAAATCTTTTCTGGAGTTGATAGTGAAGATGTATTTTTGTGTGTGTGTCCTGGCTGCCTGGAGTTTATTGTTTACTTGGTACAAGGCACAGGGTTATGGGTTGTAAGGAAGGCTCTCCTGTGGCTTGAAAAGTAGAGAGTGGGGTTCTCTCAACTTCCTTTTTTATGTTTTGCTGCTTTGATATTAAAAACTGAACCGCTTCCATTGGCTGCTTAGTCTTGGGGAGGGGAGAAGGAGGGGAGGGTTCTGATGAGCTTAGTGCCTTGGAAGGAAGCCTGGGAGTTGGTGGTGATCACTCAGGACAGGGGCCTGCAGTTGGTTTTGCCAGGCTGGCCACTGAGCTGCTGCTTCCCCATGGCTTCCCAAGCCAGGTCAGAGGCGATCATGCTGGTGGAAGCCTGGGCAGACTCTGAGTGCCCTGGGAACTCCAACACTGTGGTCATGAATGGGAGAGTGGACTTCCTGAAGAAACAGCTGGCCCACTAGTGTCCTGGGTCTGCTTTGTGGAGACCCAAGTGGTGGGGGGTGGCTTCTCCAGGGTATTTGGCACTTCCACAGGAGCTGTTACTGGAAGTGGAGCACAGGTAGTAGTCATGAGTGGCCATGAGTGAGCCGCCGGAGGGGTGGCTATCATGTTCTTGCTTGCGCCCTGGTGGAAACCTTGGCGGTGACCCCTCGCAGGCCTCCGCTTGGGATCACTGATGGCGGGGACTGGGGTGTTAGGCCACAGAACCCATCTGCATAAGAGAAAGCAGGTGGTCACTCCATGAACCAGAAACACAGGGCCAAGATGTATGTTTGAGAAAGTCATGGAATGGTGTAAACATTTTATATATTTGATCACTCACCAACTCCCTGCCCCTACCCTGGGGAGATGGTATAATGGGAGGGTACTTTCAAGTTCTCCTGTTCATTTTCCCCCACTTATTGGCACCTACAGATTCCCAAGTACCTTAGGGATGATGGGTGAAGAACAAAAGTGGTGGGCTAAACAAAGTAGTTATAGAATATACTAAACATAAGCAACTAATTTTTGGAAAGATATCTCCTATGTTCTGGGAGCCAAAAAGGTAGGGGCCAAGGACAGGCCTGCTAATTTTTACTGGCCTCAGGGGTGGTAGAAGGTTAAGGGCAGAGAGCACAAGTGTCTGTATAAGGACAATACTTGCACAGCTTTCACTTAGCTAACATACTAGTTTCCTAAAATTGCTATAAATAATTATTACCAACTTAGTAGTTTACAGGGCTTCCCTGGTGGCTCAGTGGTAAAGAATCTGTCTGCTAAGCAAGAGACTCGGGTTTGATCCCTGAATTGGGAAGATCCTCTGCAGATGGAAATGGCAACCCACTTCAGTATTCTTGCCTGGGAAATCACATGGACAGAGGAGCCTGGTGGGCTACAGACCATGGGCTGGCAAAGACTTGGACATGACTTAGTGACTAACAGCAGCAGCAACTCCCTCCTCCATTTTCAAAGCCAGCAAGGCCATTCAGAGTTCTTTTCACATCTCATCATTCTCACCTACCCTTCTGCCTTCCTCTTTCTAATTTAAGGGCCCTTGTGCTTACGTTGGACCCACCGAGATAATCCAGATCATCTCCTTATTTTAAAGTAAGCTGATCTCCACACTGTTTTCCATAGCGGCTGTACTAGTTTGCATTCCCACCAACAGTGTAAGAGTGTTCCCTTTTCTCCACACTCTCTCCAGCATTTATTGCTTGTAGACTTTTTGATAGCAGCCATCCTGACTGGCGTGTAATGGTACCTCATTGTGGTTTTGATTTGCATTTCTCTGATAATGAGTGATGTTGAGCATCTTTTCATGTGTTTGTTAGCCATCTGTATGTCTTCCTTGGAGAAATGTCTGTTTAGTCCTTTGGCCCATTTTTTGATTGGGTCATTTATTTTTCTGGAGTTGAGCTGGAGGAGTTGTTTGTATATTTTTGAGATTAATCCTTTGTCTGTTGCTTCATTTGCTATTATTTTCTCCCAATCTGAGGGCTGTCTTTTCACCTTGCTTATAGTTTCCTTTGTTGTGCAAAAGCTTTTAAGTTTCATTAGGTCCCATTTGTTATTTTTGCTTTTATTTTTAAAATTCTGGGATGTGGGTCATAGAGGATCCTGCTGTGATTTATGTCAGAGAGTGTTTTGCCTATGTTCTCCTCTAGGAGTTTCATAGTTTCTGGTCTTACATTTAGATCTTTAATCCATTTTGAGTTTATTTTTGTGTATGGTGTTAGAAAGTGTTCTAGTTTCATTCTTTTACAGGTGGTTGACCAGTTTTCCCAGCACCACTTGTTAAAGAGGTTGTCTTTTTTCCATTGTATATCCTTGCCTCCTTTGTCGAAGATAAGGTGACCATAGGTTCGTGGATTTATCTCTGGGCTTTCTATTCTGTTCCATTGATCTATATTTCTGTCTTTGTGCCAGTACCATACTGTCTTGATGACTGTGGCTTTGTAATATAGTCTGAAGTCAGGCACATTGATTCCTCCAGTTCCATTCTTCTTTCTGCATTATGACCCAGCAATCCCACTTCTGGGCATACACACCAAGGAAACCAGATCTGAAAGAGACTCGTGCACCCCAATGTTCATCACAGCACTGTTTATAGTAGCCAGGACATGGAAGCAACCTAGATGCCCATCAGCAGACGAATGGATGAGGAAGCTGTGGTACATATACACCATGGAATATTACTCAGCCATTAAAAAGAGTTCATTTGAATCAGTTCTAATGAGATGGATGAAACTGGAGCCCATTATACAGAGCGAAGTAAGCCTGAAAGATAAAGACCATTACAGTATACTAACACATATATATGGAATATAGAAAGATGGTAACGATAACCCTATATGCAAAACAGAAAAAGAGACTCAGATGTATAGAACAGACTTGTGGACTCTGGGAGAAGGCGAGGGTGGGATGTTTCAAGAGAACAGCATTGAAACATGTATATTATCTAGGGTGAAACAGATCACCAGCCCAGGATGGGTGCATGAGACAAGTGCTCGGGCCTGGTGCACTGGGAAGACCCAGAGGGATCGGGTGGAGAGGGAGGTGGGAGGGGGGACTGGGATGGGGAATACATGTAAATCTATGGCTAATTCATTTCAGTGTATGACAAAAACTACTGTAATGATGTAAAGTAATTAGCCTCCAACTAATAAAAATAAATGGAAAAAAAAATAAAGGAATCACCTGAAAAAAAAAATAAAGTAAGCTGATTAACCTAACAGAAGCAGAAGATATTAAGAAGAGGTGATAAGAATACACAGAATTATATAAAGAAGATCTTCATGACCCAGATAACCACGATGGTGTGATCACTCACCTAGAGCCAGACATTCTGGAATGTGAAGCCAAGCGGGCCTTAGGAAACATCACTACAAACAAAGCTAGTGGAGGTGATGGAATTCCAGTTGAGCTATTTCAAATCCTAAAAGATGATGCTCTTAAAAGTGCTGCACTCAATATGCCAGCAAACTTGGGAAACTCAGCAGTGGCCACAGGACTGGAAAAGGTCAGTTTTCATTCCAATCCCAAAGAAAGGCAATGCCAAAAAATGTTCAAACTACCACACAATTGGACTCATCTCATCTCACATGCTAGCAAAGCAATGCTCAAAATTCTCCAAGCCAGGCTTCAACAGTACGTGAACTCTGAACTTCCAGATGTTCAAGCTGGATTTAGAAAAGTCAGAGGAACCAGAGATCAAATTGCCAACATCCATTGGATCACTGAAAAAGCAAGAGTTCCAGAAAAATGTCTATTTCTGCTTTATTGACTATGCCAAAGCCTTTGACTGTGTGGATCACACCAAACTGGAAAATTCTTCAAGAGATGGGAATACCAGACCACCTGACCTGCCTCCTGAGAAATCTGTATGCAGGTCAAGAAGCAACAGTTAGAACTGGACATGAAACAACAGATTGGTTCCAAATCAGGAAGGGAGTATGTCAAGGCTGTATATTGTCACCCTGCTTATTTAACTTCTATGCAGAGTACATCATGCAAAATGCTGGGCTGCATAAAGCACAAGCTGGAATCAAGATTGTCAAGAGAAATATCAATAATGTCAGATAAACATATGACACCACCCATATGGCAGAAAGTGAAAAAGAACTAAAGACCTCTTGATGAAAGTGAAGGAAGAGAGTGAAAAAAGTTGGCTTAAAATTCAACATTCAGAAGACTAAGATCATGACATCTGGTCCCATCACTTCATGGCAAATAGATGGGGAAACAATGGAAACATTGGAACAGTGACAGACTTTATTTTTGGGGGCTCCAAAATCACTGCAGATGGTGACTGCAGCCATGAAATTAAAAGACGCTTCCTCCTTGGAAGAAAAGCTATGACCAACCTAGACAGCATATTAAAAAGCAGAGACATTACTTTGCCAACAAAGGTCCATCTAGTCAAACCGTCCGTCTAGTCAAGCCTATGGTTTTTCCAGTAGTCATGTATGGATGTGAGAGTTGGACTATAAGGAAAGCTGAGCACCAAAAAAATTGATGCTTTTGAAGAAGATTCTAAAGAGTCCCTTGGACTGCAAGGAGATCCAACCAGTCTATCCTAAAGGAAATCAGTCCTGAATATTCATTGGAAGGACTGATGCTGAAGCTGAAACTCCAATACTTTGGCTACCTGATTCAAAGAACTGACTCGCTGGAAAAGACCCTGATGCTGGGAAAGATTGAAGGCAGGAGGAGAAGGGGATGACCGAGGATGAGGTGGCTGGCATCACTGACTTAATGGACACGAGTTTGAGTAAGCTCTGGGAGTTGGTGGAGGACAGGGAAGCCTGGTGTGCTGTGGTCCATGGGGTCGCAAAGAGTCAGACACGACTGAATGACTGAACTGAACTGAACTGATTAACAACCTTAATTCTATCTTCTACCTCAATTCTCCTTTGGCATGTAACATAGCATATTCACAAATTCCAGGGAATAGGACAAGTTCCAAGGATTATGGACATCTTTGGGAGGAGGTATTATTCTGCTTACAACAGCTGCTGAATGTTAAGAGAACTGGCTCCTCTTTCTAAAGAGAGACTAAATTAAGGAACAGTTGTGGGACTTCAGCAATACTTGTAGACTATTTAAGTTTCAGGTGTGATTTGTAAAATGGAAAATGGTCTGCTATACACCTGTTCTTGAATGGAAAAACAGCATAATTGGAAACATGACAATTTGTTCCCAATGATTTTCTAACTTTTTAACACGGTTTTTATTAAAAGAGGAAAATAAACATGAAAACAAAAAAATAGTCTTAACAGTAATAAATAAGATTCATCTCACCATGAATTAGAGCAGGCTACAAAGCAGTAATCTTTAAGACTGTGGTGCTGGCTTAAAGGTGAAATATTTATCAGTGGAGCAGAGGAGAGAGGTTGGAAATAGCTTTAAGCATATATAACATTAACAGATGTCAAATATGAACCCTAAAACAATGAGCAAAATATTTTTAGTAAGCAAGGACTTTGGAACAACTGGATAGCAATGCAGAAAAAAATAAACTTAGGACTATACATCTCCTGCTATAGGGCACAACTGATCTCAGCTGGGATTTTCAGTGAGTTAAAATCAGCTAAAATCAAATCTGAAGGCTAGAAGAGACAACTCTTTTTTTGGCCATGCCAGGCAGCATGCAAGATCCCTGACGGGATTGAACCTGCACCCCCTCTGCCATAGGGGCGCAGTCTTAACCACTGGACTGCCAGGGAAGTCCCCTAGACAACTCTTCATTAGCACAATTATTTGATAATGTACAATTCCAACTGTGGGGAAGAGGATAGACAATTCGCAGAACAAAAAGTGCATAGCATAAATCAATACTTGAATAAAAATAGTTAAACCCTTGCGGCTCAACTGGTAAAGGACCTGCCTGCAATGCTGGAGACCTGGGTTCAATCCTTGGGTTGGGAAGATCCCCTGGAGAAGGGAAAGGCTACCCACTCCAGTATTCTGGTCTGGAGAATTTCATGGACTGTATAGACCATGGGGTCACAAAGTCAAACACGACTGAGTAACTTTCACTTTCATGGGACAAGGAAGTAAAAATACAAAAAATGTACCAATTTATACCTATTTAATTGTTCTGAAAGATAAAACTCAATATTCACAAGGCTGGGGGAAACACATAATGTTGGAAGTGGTAATCATAATAACCACGTAGCCAACTCACCTTCCTCATAACATTTCTGTGCAGGGAGGCTTTGTTTCTCTTATTTAATAATGGAGGAATCTGTGACTTAGAGAGGTAAGGTAACCAGTCAACCCTCAGATGGCCAGTATAGGCAGAAGCAGCTTAATCAAACTTTGTTGAAGTCCACACCTTGTGTTTTTAACTAAAACTCCTTCTACAGCAATATGTAACTAGAGAAATGAAAAAAATTCTTATTCTCTGATCAATATATTCTAAGCCCATAAATTAAGCCTGAGAAAATAATGTTGAAAAAAAAAAAAAAACAAACCTCTCTGTCTACATCTACCTATGCCCAGAAGTCAGTCAGTCAGTTCAGTAGCGCAGTTGTGTCCGACTCTTTGTGATCCCCAAAAGATGTGTATTAATTCAACAAACACCTATTGATTTCTCATTATCTACCAAGGGGAAGAACTATAAGATAATTCCAATACATGAATGAAAACATTAAAATGATCATGTGAAGAATATGATCAAACATGGAAAAATATTTATGAAATGATGTTAAAGGATAAAAACAATTGACCACACTATTGGATATCCTCTATGCAGAAACAACAGGGTGAGATTCAAGAGCTAAGTTTAATCAGAAAAGTTTTGTGATGTGGGAGGGCAATTGTGGGAAGTTTCTAATAAGAATGTTTTCAGTGGGGAAACTTGACAGTTGACCTTCATGAAACCAGTCTGTTTTCGTGTTGATTGCCTATAAAAGCCAACATTGCAAAAATGGTTGGTCCATGTGCCGCAAGATTGGTGGGTAAGAACTTTAGTCCAAGGAAAAACACCCCCTCTGAGTAGCCAGGTGCTTACCTGGTTTCCTGGAAGCAGACCGTGCTTCTTCAATGGGAAGAAGAAGTGCATAGGCAGGCAGGCGCAGGTGACCAGTGGAGGCTTGCTTGCTAGGGTTTGGGAGTGGAGGGTGGGGGAGTGGGGATTGGCGAGGGGGTGGAGTGGGTGTTCCAGTGTAAGCTCAGCTCAGCCCAGAGGATGGAATCATTTTTTTAACACAGTCACTACATAGATTCTTTTTTCGCTGAAGTTAAACCACTGTGTGTCGTGGGCTATGGGAGTGGGGCACTTGGCTTCCATTCATTACCCCCTTTGCAATTTGAGACTCTTCAGAGTCCATGGCTGGCACCCAGAACCCCCAGGCAGAGGTCTGAGGGTGGGACTAAAGGTGTGGGACGGGGGTGGGAGTGGGTTGGGAATGGGATTGGGGAGTGGGGAAGGAGAAGGGTGGGGAGGGCGGGGTGAGGAGGGGGACTTTGTCCATTTGAATATGTGGGTCCTTTCCAACTATGCCATTAATTGTTTAAGTGATTGCAAGACTAAAAAAAAAAGTTTTTAACCACTAATCTGTTTTGGGGGGTTTCTTGGTGGCTCAGCAGTAAAGAATCCACCTGCAAGGCAGGAGCCGCAGAAGCTGCAAGTTCAATCCCTGGGTCAGGAAGATCCCCTGGAGAAAGCATGGCAACCCACTCCAGTATTCTTGTCTGGAGAATTCCATGGAGGGAAGAGTCTGATGGGCTACAGACCATGGGGTCACAGAGGGCCAGACAGGACTAAGTGACTAAGCACACACTGCTCACACCAGTAGTTAGGACTCTGAGCTTTCACTGCTGAGGGCCTGGGTTCTATCCCTGGTCTGGTCCTTGAACTGAAATCCCATAAGCTGCATGGTCAAAAAAAAAAAAAAAAAAAAAGTAGAGAGAGGGAGACAGTTTAAAACAAAGAAAAGGAAATGGAAGTGACTTAGCACGCACACCACTTTTCACTGTTGTTGTTGTTAGATATAAAACAACATCGTTGGTGCAATGGAGGAATAAGAATATAGGGTACTCCATGGACAGAAATTTCAGGTGCTCTTTGTGTGGGCAAACCAAGTCCCCTCAGTTGTGTCTGACTCTTTGTGACCCCATGGACTGTAGCCCACCAGGCTTCTCTGTCCATGGGATTCTCCAGGCAAGAACACTTCCAGGCAAGAACTCCTCCAGGAGATCTTCCAGACCCAGGGATCGAACCGCATTTAATACTCCTGCATTGCCAGGTGGGTTCTTTACCACTAGCACCACCTGGGAACCTTACTGTGCAAATAAGGGATATAAGGGCTTCCCTGGTGGCTCAGATGGTAAAGAATCTGCCAGCAATGCAGGAAACTCAGATTCAATCTCTGGGTCAGGAAAATCCACTGGAGATGAGAATGGCTACCCACTCCAGTATTCTTGCCTGGAGAATTCCATGGACAGAGGAACCTGGCGTACATGGAGTCACAAACAGTCAGATATGACTGAAGCGACTGAGCACGCACATGCTGACCCCTGAGACTTTCCCTAAATGATTATAAAAAGCAGAGCACAATGAAACCCACAGGAAAAATAAAACAGGAAAATTAAAATTAAAAAAAAAAACTTTTAAAGAGGGAAAAAAGACTTTCCTGGCAATTTGCTTTTTCCTATAATAAATATAGAGTCCTGATAAACTGAAGTTCCCTGGAAATGGGATGTTATTCAGTTGAGAGAATGGAGTATAATAGGGCTTCCCTAGTAGCTCAGATGGTAAAGTATCTGCCTGCAGCCCTGGAGACCTGGATTTGATCCCTGGGTGGGGAAGATCCCCTGGAGAAGGAAATGGCTACCCACTCCAGTATTCTTGCCTGAAGAATTCTATGGACAGAGGAGCCTAGCGGGCTACAGTCCATGGGGTCACAAAGAATTGGACATGACTGAGTGACTAACGCAAACATGGTGTATAATATTATAAAGCTGTTATTTGGGAGAACACACTATACTTGTGTAGAGGTTCCTAAAATGTAGCAGGGGAGGTATTAATGGAGTTATTAAAAATATTGTTTGACTTTTGTTAGTAAATAGAAGTAAAAATGGTTTCTTATGGTTCACAGGGAAGAAAATGATAAGGAGGAGTAGGATGGACTGTGGTTTCTGACCTTGACTTTCCTTGTTGCCAGGACAGCAACCTTATGACTTGTGAAGATGACTTCCTCATCTCTTCATGTCCCACATGTTTACTAAGATCACAGCTAGTAACCAGCTTCATTACTTGCTGTTTGGAATGAATGGATTGATTATTCTTCCTTTTTTTAAATTAATTTTTATTGAAGTATAGTTGATTTACTGTGCTGTATTATTTTCAGGTTTACAGCAAAGTGAATCAGTTATACATATGGATGTATTCACTCTTTTTATTCCTTTCTCATATATGTAGGTCATTATAGAGTATTGAGTAGAATTCTCTGTGCCATATATTGATAGTAGGTCCTTGTCAATTAATTATCTTTTTTATGTATGTGTATGCCAAGTCTCTTCAGTCATGTCTGACCCTGTGCAACCCTATGGACTAGCCTGCTAGGCTCCTCAGTCCATGGGATTCTCCAGGCAAGAATATTGGAGTGGGTTGCCATGCTCTCCTCCAGGGCATCTTCCTGACCAAGGGATGGAACAACTGTCTCTTATGTCTCCCGCATTGGCAGGCAGGTTCTTTACCACTAGTGTCACCTGGGGAGCCCCATTTTACGTATAATAGTGTGTATATGCCAATCCCAATCTCCCAATTTATCGCTTCCCACAACTTTCCCCTTGGTAACCATAAGTTTGTTTTCTACATCTGCTTCTCTATTTCCATTTTGTAAATAAGTTCATTTTATTGTTGTTTTTAAGATTCCACATATAAGTGTTATCATATGATATTTGTCTTTCTCTGCCCAAGTTACTCCACTTATTATGATGATCTCTAGGTCCATCCATGTTGCTGCAAATGACACTATTTTGCTCTTTTTTTGGCTGAGTAATATTCCATTGTATATATGTACCACATATTTGTTACCCATTCCTTTGTCGATGGAGATTTAGATTGCTTCCATGTTATAGCTATTGTAAACACTGCTGCAGTGAATTTTGGGGTGCATGTATCTTTTTGAATTATTATTTTCTCGAGATATATGCCTAGGAATGGGATTGTTGGATCATATTTTTATTTTTTTAAGGAACCTCCATACTCTTCTCCATAGTGGCTTACCAATTTACATTCCTAACAGCAGTGCAAGAGGGTTTCCTTTTCTCCACACCCTCTCCAGCATTTATTGTTTGTACATTTTTTGATGGTGGCCATTTTGATTCATGTGAGGTGATACCTCATTGTAGTTTTGATTTACATTTCTCTAATAATTAGTGATGCTGAACATCTTCCAATGTGATTTTTAGCCATCTGTATGTCTTCTTTGTAGAAATGTAGAATCTTACATCTATTTTTTGATTTTTTTTATATTGAGATGTATGTACTGTTTGTATATTTTGTAGATTAATTCCTTGTCAATTGCTTTATTTGCAAATATTTTCTCCCATTCTGTGGGTTGTCTTTTTGTTTTGTTTATGGTTTCCTTTGCTGTGCAAAAGACTTTAAGTTTAATTAGGATAGAAAGTCCAGAGATAAACCCACACACCTGTGTCACCTAATCTATGACAAAGGGAGCACAAATATACAATGTAGAAAAGACAGCCTTATCAATAAGTGATGCTGGGAAAACTGGACAGCTACATGTAAAAGAAAGAAATCAGAACTACTCCCTAACACCATACTCAAAAATAAACTCAAAATGGATTAAAGACCTAAATGGAAGGCCAGATACTAGAAAACTCTTTGAGAAAAACATAGGCAGAACACACTCTGATGTAAATTGCAGCAAGGTCTTTTCCAATCTGCTTCCTAGATTAATGAAAATAAAAACAAAGATAAACAAATGGGACCTAATTAAACTCTTAAACAGAGTGTTAAGCCGAGAGAGTTATGAGGATATAGAATAGTTTCACTTAATACAAGAACAGATCTGTCCATGCAGATGCCTGAAATCTAAGCCTTTGTGTTAAATAAACAATAGAAAAACCAACTTAGCACCCTGCAGTATTTCTATCTGACTTCCTGTTGGAGTCGCAGTTTTGACATGGTAGGTGGACCTATGGAATTCATTGGACATCCTTGGAAATTTCTTCAGGATAAAATGAAGATATAGAACCACCTTGGGTGTTTTTTTTTCCTGAGGTGCTGGGGCTGGGGACCTGGGCCGGGGCAATCACATGGTAGTAGGGCTCCCTCTCTGTGCTGACCTTCCTTCTTTCCTCATGAATATTTCAATCCTGGTGAGATCCCTTGAAGTGATCATTTGAGTTAAAGGAATGTGGAGATGAGAGGAAAGGACAAAGAGGGGCCCTCTTATTTTACCTTGTGATGAGGAGTATGAAAGGAGTTATTAAGGACTGATTTGCATATTAACCTGAGTTCTGTTTTTCCTTTCTTTTTTTTTTTTGTAAAGCCCAGCTGGCCAGGGCCACCTCCTTGTGCCCACTGGCTATCTCCCAGAGACAGTATCCAGCTTCCAGTGCCCACTGACTTCCCAGAACCCTGCCCCCCAGCAATAGCTCAGGGCTCAGCCATGGACATGTGTCACCAAGGCCTCTTTTTCCACTCCTGACTTCAAAGCATCTTTTGCTTCATCTCTGTCTCTCTCTTTCAAGGGGAATTGCTCAGACTATTTCTTAATCTATACTCTGCCCCCTGTTTTTTTTTTCCCTAAACCAAAAATCTTGGGCCAAGAATAGAAAATCAGGTTCCAGCTCTGCACTTCTCAGAGAAGCATTTGTTTTTTCTGGGGGCTGTACTTCAGAAGGTTCCAGGTGTATCAATTATCCTGCCCATGCCTGGATGCCACCTCTTCAATCATTTGTGTCCCCTTGTGTGTGAAGCACAATTGAGTGTGCTTTCAGAGGGAGTCTTTTGTATTCCTAGAGTCTAAAAATAGTTGCATGTAAATGTTGGGAATCCAGACAGTCTCCTTCAGATCTACACTTTGCACAGGGAGGCATACAGACCATTGGGGTGCATTTGAAAATTAAATTTACACCGTTGCACTTTGGGTCCCTGCCCCAGAGCATTGTGGTGACATCTGAGAAGGAGAGAATGTGACATGGATCAAGGCAAAGCACAAATAACCACATTTAAAAATGAATACTAATTGCATAATGACAGTTTCCAAACTATTAGCCTACTTTACAAAAAAGTTAATTCAACACAAGCCCAGAACTGGCTGGCTTATGTGTTGTGCTGCCAGTTGGCAGGCACAGTTTCGCCAGGGGATTGGAGGAAATAAAGGTAATTGTAGTGGAAGCACACTTGGCCTTTTGTAAGGAGGGTACAAACTGCATCACTCTCTCAAGGTCCTGCTGTTCCATGTTCAAGAGTGGACATCAGGGTACTGCATACTTTGAGGGGAGGTTGCTTACTTTTCCTAGAGGTAAAATGGCCCAGTGCCAAAGCTTGGGAAGGAGCCTTGAGTTAATAGTCCCTTGAAGGAAAAGAGTTCTGGGCAGATAGAGGTGATGAGCATGGAGGAGGTGAACTTGGACTTGTGTGTGCTGCCCTTGGCCAGGAAATCCTGGGCCTGGGGCAGGCTGCGGCCACCCAGAGGCTGACCTTCTTCAGCATGAACCGTGCATGCTACCCAAGGTGGGCCACTTCACTGCTCTGGGAGCCTGTGTTTCCTCATATGAAAAATGAAGGGAGTGTCTTTCTGCCCATGGACGCCACCAAGAAAGCATCATTGAAGACTTCCCCGCCTCCACTGCCATCATGTCTAAATCAGAGTCTCCCAAAGAGCCCGAACAGCTGCGGAAGCTCTTCATTGGAGGACTGAGCTTTGAAACAACTGATGAGAGTCTGAGGAGCCATTTTGAGCAATGGGGAACGCTCACAGACTGTGTGGTGATGAGGGATCCAAACACCACGCGCTCCAGAGGCTTCGGGTTTGTCACATACACCACAGTGGAGGAGGTGGATGCAGCCATGAATGCAAGGCCACACAAGGTGGACGGAAGAGTTGTGGAACCAAAGAGGGCCGTGTCAAGAGAAGATTATCAAAGACCTGGTGCCCACTTAACTGTGAAAAAGATTTTTGTTGGTGGCATTAAAGAAGACACTGAAGAACATCGCCTGAGAGATTATTTTGAACAGTTTGGAAAAATTGAAGTAATTGAAATCATGACTGACCGAGGCAGTGGCAAAAAGAGAGGCTTTGCTTTTGTAACCTTTGATGACCATGACTCCGTAGACAAGATTGTCATTCAGAAATACCACACTGTGAAGGGCCACAACTGTGAAGTGAGAAAAGCCCTGTCTAAGCAAGAGATGGCTAGTGCTTCATCCAGCCAGAGAGGTCGAAGTGATTCTGGAAACTTTGGTGGCGGTCATGGAGGTGGTTTTGGTGGGAATGACAACTTTGGTCGTGGAGGAAACTTCAGTGGTTGAGGTGGCTTTGGTGGCAGCCGTGGTGGTGGCTGATATGGTGGCAGTGGGGATGGATATAATGGATTTGGTAATGATGGTGGTTATGGAGGAGGCAGCCCTGGTTACTCCGGAGGAAGCACAGAGGCTATGGAAGTGGTGGACAGGGTTACGGAAACCAGGGCAGTGGCTATGGTGGGAGTGGAAGCTATGACAGCTATAACAACGGTGGAGGCGGAGGTGGCTTTGGTGGTGGTAGTGGAAGCAATTTTGGAGGTGGCGGAAGCTACAATGATTTTGGCAATTACAACAATCAATCTTCAAATTTTGGACCCATGAAAGGAGGAAACTTTGGAGGCAGAAGTTCTGGCCCCTATGGTGGTGGAGGCCAATACTTTGCCAAACCACGAAACCAAGGTGGCTGTGGTGGTTCCAGAAGCAGTAGTAGCTATGGCAGTGGCAGAAGGTTTTAATCACTGCCAGGAAACAAAGCTTAGCAGGAGAGGAGAGCCAGAGAAGTGACAGGGAAGCTACAGGTTACAACAGATTTGTGAACTCAGCCAAGCACAGTGGTGGCAGGGCCTAGCTGCTACAAAGAAGACATGTTTTAGACAATACTCATGTGTATGGGCAAAAAACTCGAGGACTGTACTTGTGACTAATTGTATAACAGGTTATTTTAGTTTCTGTTCTGTGGAAAGTGTAAAGCATTTCAACAAAGGGTTTTAATGTAGATTTTTTTTTTTGCACCCATGCTGTTGATCGCTAAATGTAATAGTCTGATCATGACGCTGAATAAATGTCTTTTTTTTTTTTTTTAATGTGCTGTGTAAAGTTAGTCTACTCTGAAGCCATTTTGGTAAACTACCCCAACAGTGTGAAGTTAGAATTCCTTCAGGGTGATGCCAGGTTCCATTTGAAATTTATTTACAACCTGCTTGGTGGAGAAGCTGTTGTCTTCAGAACCTTGGTGTAGTTGAACTGACAGTTACTGTGTTGTGACCTGGAGTTCACCATTAAAAGGGTCACCCATGCAAAGTCATGGAGGTTTTTTTTTCTTTGGTTATTAATGATTGTTGGCACATCCTATGCAATATATCTAAATTGAATTATGGTACCAGATAAAAGTTATAGATGGGAATGAAGCTTGTGTATCATCTATTATCATGTGTAATCAATAAAAGATTTAATACCCTCAAAAAAAAAAAACAAAATGAAGGGAGTGGACTAGATGACAGTGAAAGCCCCCTCCAGTTCAGAGAGAATACCAGGGTCTCTTCCTCTTAGCTGAATGTCCTTCAGAGGAAGAAAGGTGCTCAGTTGGGAAGAGAAGTGTGGAATGACTGTCATCACTGTCTTTTTAAAAATATATATGTATTTTTAGTTGGAGTATAATTGCTTTACAATATTGTGTTGGTTTCTGCCATATATCAAAATGAATCAGCCATAGGTATACATATGTCCCCTCCTTCCTGATCCTCCCTCCCACCTCCCACCCCATCCCATCCCTCTAGGTTGTCACAGAGTACCAGATTTGAGCTCTCTGCATCATACAGCAAATTTCCACTGATTATCTAATTTTACACATGGTAATATATGTCTTTCAATGCTACTATCTCAATTTGTCTCACCCTCACCTTGCCCCACCCCCATTCCCATCTCCACAAGTCTGTTCTCTGTGTCTGTGTCTCCATTGCTGTCCTGCAAATAGGTTCATCAGTACCATCTTTCTAGCTTCCATATGTATGTTAGATATACATTAATATACATTGCTTGTCTTTCTCTTTCTGACTTACTTCAATCTGTATAATAGGCTCTAGATTTATCCACCTCATTAAAACTGAATCAAATGCATTCCTTTTTATGGCTGAGTGATATTCCATTGTGTATATGTACCACAACATCTGTTATCCATTCAACTGTTGATGTACATATAGGTTGTTTCCATGTCCTAACTATTGTAAATAGTGCTGTAATGAACATTGGGGTACATGTTTCAATTATGGTTTTCTCAGGGTATATGCCCAGTGGTGGGATACCTGGGTAGTTTTATTCCTAGTTTTTAAAGAAATCTCCATACTATTCTCTCTAGTGGCTATATCAATTTGCATTTCCACCAAGAGTGCAAGAGGGTTCCCTTTTTTCCACACCTTTTCCAGCATTTATTGTTTGATGATGATGGCCATTCTGACTGGTAAAGGTGATAACTCATTGTAGTTTTGATTTGCATTTCTCTAATAATGAGTGATGTTGAGCATCTTTTCATATGTTTATTAGCCATCTGTATGTCTTCTTTGGAGAAATGTCTGTTTAGGTCTTCTGCCCACTTTTTGATTGGGTTGTTTCTCTGGTATTGAGCTTCATAAGCTGCTTGCATATTTTGGAGATTAATCCTTTGTCAGTTGTTTCTTTGCTGTTATTTTCCCCAATTCTGAGGATTGTCTTTTCACCTTGTTTATAAAAAACTACCAATGCTATTTTTCACAGAACTGGAACAAAATTTTTCACAATTTGTATGGAAACACAAAAGATCCCGAATAGTCTAAGTAATCTTGAGAAAGAAGAATGAAGCTGGAGGAATCAACCTTCCTGACTTCAAACTACACTACAAAGCTATAATCATCAAGATAAAATATGGTAGTGGCACAAAAACAGAAACATAGACCAATGGAACAAGATAGAAAGCCCAGATATAAACCTACACACCTATGGGTACCTTATCTTTGACAAAGGAGGCAAGGATATACAGTGGAGAAAAGATAGTCTCTTCAACAAGTGGTGCTGGGGAAACTGGACAGCTATGTGCAAACGAATGAAATTAGAACACTTCCTAACACTGTACACAAAAATAAACTCAAAATGAATTGAAGACCTAATGTAAGACCAGAAAGTATAAACCTCTTAGAGGAAAACATAGGCAGAACACTCTTAGATATAAATCACAGCAAGATCCTTCATGACCCACCTCCCAGAGTAATGGAAATAAAAACAAAAATAAACAAATGGGGCCAATTAAACTTAAAAGCTTTGGCACAGTGAAGGAAACTATAAACTATATAAACTATATCACTGTCTTTTGACTGCAGGACTTGTGAACGTTTGCCTTATTTGCCAAATTAATGTGAACTTGTGTGGAAGTACATTAAAAGAAAATGAGAAAGTATCCGCTAAGAAGAGGAACTGTAAAAAAAAAAAAAAAAAGAAGAGGAACTGCCTGAGGCAAGGGTTCATTCTCTTTGGAATGTTCTGTTCCCTTGACTAGTTGGGAGGGAACATGAGGAAAGCCTCAAATGAATCCCCAAATGATAATTTTGTGCAGCATTCTTAGGAAGGAGGGTGTGTGATGAGGGTTACGTTGTGACATGATTTGCCTCCAGCAAGTGTCCACTCAAAGTTTGAGAATCCCTATGTACCAGTTCATTTTTTCTGTATTTTATTAGATATTTTTTTAAATTTGTTTTTTAATTGGAGGAAAATTGCTTTACAAAGAACCCGCCTGCATTGTGGGAGACCTGGGTTTGATCCCTGGGTTGGGAAGATCTCCTGGAGGAAGGCATGGCCACCCACTCCAGTATTATTGCCTGGAGAATCCCCATGGTCAGAGGAACTCTGCGGGCTACAGTCCATGGGGTCCCAAAGAGTCAGACATGACTGAGCAACTAAGCACAGCACAGCATATATATCCCTTCCCTGTTGAGTCTCCCTCCCCCCTCGTATCCCATCCCTCTAGGTTATCACAGAGTGCCAAGCTGGGCTCTCTGTGTTATATAGCAACTTCCCACTAGCTATCTATTTTATACATGGTAGTATATATATGTACCATTTTATACCAATTTCTCCACCACCATCAATAGAAGGTCCTGGGTTACAGGATTCAAATTAGACAAAGTAGGATCTACCAATCAGAAAATACAAGGAAGGATTCTTGTACTTTACACCATTATTTTACTTTCAGGTTTTCATCAATTCTGAGAGTCACACTGGCACTAACTATCTGAGTGGGAAAACAGAATACACATATGTGCTCAGAGCGTGCCCACTTTAGGCATATTACCCTATGTTAGGAATTTAAGCAAAGGCCCAATTGTTCTTTTGAAAACAATTCAGATTAAATTCTGTTCTCCTTTAAAAAATGCACTCACAGCAATGTAACTCTTTGTTGAAAAAGGCAGTTTTCACACCAATCTCAAGGAAGACCCTTGTATTCTCAACCAAATAATTATTCCTAGTCTTTCCCTGCTGTGCCCACTTTCCCTAAGTACTTGTAACCTGAAGGATGGCTGGGATTTTGATTCTTAGGCTCTTCCAAGTTGGACCTCCAAGGTTTTGACTAGATTTGTTTGAAACAAGATCCAGTTTACATAAATCTAATTCTAATTAAAAAAAAAAACTTTTTTCCTACAAATACCTCATACCTTCTCCCTGCTTAATTTGACCATGTAAATGACTATTGTGAAAGTTTTCATGTGTTTTTCAATGTGAAATAACTTTAGAAACAGCACATCCAGAATTATTACTGTAAAATGCTGAAGCTGTTATACTTCTTTTGAGATTGTTTTTAAAACTTGTCAGCCCCGGGCTTCCCTGGTGACTCCATGGTAAAGAATCGATCCCTGAATTGGGAGGATCCCCCGTGCTGAAGAGAAACTAAGCCCATGTGCCACAACTATCGGACCTGTTCTAGAGCCCAGGAGCCTCAACTACTGAGCCCATGTCCTGCAACTACTTAAACCCGCCTGCCCTAGACCCCATGCTCCACAACAAGAGAAGCCACTGCAATGAGAAGCCCGTGCACCACAACAAAAGAGTAACCCCCTGCTCTCCCCAACTAGAGAAAAGCCTGTGCTGCAATGAAAACCCAGCACAGCCAAAAATAAATGAATAAAATTATTTTAAAATAACTTGTCAACCAAAGCTGCCACCTTTATAGGTCTTTACATACCATCTGTCTCAGGTAAATGAAATGATTAGCCCATAGTCAATTGCTAATAATTTTTAACACATCTAAATAATTTCATTGCAAGTGGATTCTTTAGAGTCTGAGCTACCAGGGAAGCCCCTTTCTTATATTAGGATAAGTAATTTCTGATCTATGCTTTGGAGATTTTTGAAATGCACTTAAGAGGATGTTCTTTGTGAGATTATTTTAAAAGACCCATCTCTTTTAAAACCTAAACTGAGGGGAACCTATCATACCCAGAAACATTTTGCATATTCCTCTGCCCCCATCCCACCATTCTTCTTTAAATCATCTGGCACCTGGAAGAAATATATGTTTTTAAAAATAGTATATCTGTCTTTTGAAGACCTTCACTTATGGGAAAGGGTATTTAGTTTTTTGCTTCTTCCAGGCAGACTGAGATGAAAAAAATGTCCTGTCTGTTTGTCAGACCAGATCTGAGAGTGAACTGTAGGATTTTACCCTGGGTACTATTTGAGTCTTGGGATGGCAAGGCTGTATGGGGTCCTGGAGCTTTGATTTTTACAGACCCTGTAGTTCCAAGAGGACTTAAAGCATTGAGGAACCTGTTGTTTAACAAGAAGGAAAGGGGGCAAAAATGAGAAATGAAGATGGCTGTTTCAAAAGATGGCAATGGGCATGCACTGTCACATCCTGGATGTCCTTCACTCTGAACAGGGGCTGGGGCCTCTACAATAGTGATGACCTCCTTGCTGCGGGAGTCCCACATTTGATACAACCCCTTTACTGATGTTTGGTATGCGTTAAGTGTGAAGGGAAGGAAGAAAGGAATGAAAAGTGTTGGACAACACTATGAAAGTCATACCCTTTTCCTGGAAAATAGTCTCCCTCCAAATTAGAACATGCAACAACTAGGAAACTCGGCTTTGATAAGCCTCTTCTCCCCAACCCACCTCCTGTGAAATTCTCCTGTCACTGTGACACTCCTATCTGAAGTCACTGCAGTCATTTCACAGCTTGACTGTTCATAAAGTCACTGTTCAACTGAAAAGAAAGTATTTTTTAAAAATAGTGGGCCTGCAAAAAAAAGAAGCAAAACAGTGCTTAGGATAGAGTTGATGTTAAACACCAGGTAACTTAAAAAAAAATGTCTAAGAAATATTTTGTCTATGGATAAAGATTTTTCTTCTTTTCAGAGCAGAATGGTGTATACATGCCTCTAATTATTTCCAAAAGATGTGACAGTCTTGTCTTTAATGTTCACATCTTATCATCCTTTTACTGTTTGCGAATATTGCTAAAGCTTTTAATAATTATTGTTTTTTAAGTGTTCATTTGGCTGTGTCATATATTAGTTGCTGCATGTGGAATCTTTAGTTGTGGCATGTGGGACCTAGTTCCCAGAACAGAGATGGAACCTGGACCCCTTACATTGGGAGTGTGGAGTCTTAGCCACTGGACCACTGGGGAAGTCCCTGCTAAAGTTGATTTCTATAATAAAAAGCAGATTCTAAGACAAAAATAAACAAATAAAAATGATGGGCCTGGCCTCCTTTCCCCACCTCCCATTTTTTTATTTTCTCACTTGGCAGTTTTACATGAATACATTATGAGCAAAGTGAAAGTCTGCTTCTTTTTAGGGCTTCCCAGGTGGCACAGTGGTAAAGGATCTGCCTGCCAATGCAGGAGATGCAAGAGACGTGGGTTCGATCCCTGGGTTGGGAAGATCCCCTGGAGGAGGGCACGGCAACCCACTCCAGTATTCTTGCCTGGAGAATTCCATAGACAGAGGAGCCTGGTGGGCTCTTTTTAATGAGTGCCTATTTTGGAGCACTATTCAAGGGACCATCTCTTGGATGTTGGGTGTGACAAAATACAAAGTGTGATCATCTGCCTCTGAGCTGGGGATACTACAATAATAGACTTGTTCAGGCTGGGAGCAAGTGTGAGAAAACAAAGAAGAGCCCTTGTTTGATCTTAATTGAGTCCCCTCTTGTGTCTTAGAACCAGAATGGTTCCTATTCCATCATGTGTGTGCTCAGTCATGTCTTACTCTGTGACTCCATGGACTGTAGCCTGCCAGGCTCCTCTGTCCATGGCTATTGAGCTCCTTGAATAGAACATATCCCCACCTGAAAACACACTGTACCTCACTAAAGGCTCATACCTTCCCATCTTGCATATGTACGTGCTCCCAAAGAGGAAGGGTATGGATGGGGTTGGGGGGAGAACATGTGGTCAGTGTAAACCCACTACAGGCACTGGGAGGACTCTGACGTGCATAACCTATTATAGTCACTCAGACCCATTACATTATGGAAGGAAGCTTCTTTGACCTTCTCTTTGAATTGCATTGCCTTAGCAATTCCTATTCACACATCCACTCAGCCCATTTGATACTCACAATCAATATATTTCTATTTTGTCTCCTTATTGAAAACACAATGTGCCCTCCCGAAACAACTGACAGTCATTTTGTACTTTCACTTAGTTCATTTAACAGGTTTTTTATTTGCTTTGCACAATGTATATCTAGCAGAAACACCCTGTGGAAAACTGTCTGAATAACATCTTCAGAAAATGGGGCCTATAAAATGACCATTGATGATAGGGGCCCATGCCACACCTATAGGGGCCAGAGCAAAGTGAGGCATAGGTACCGGGGGTGGCAAAGGCATCCCCCATGGCCTGGGTGGCAGAGGTGCAGGTATCACAGGTGGTGGGGGTACCCCAGGGGGCAGACCTGGACGTGGCACTGCAGGAATGCATCTCCATGCAGGCTCCATAACAGGGACTACGTGATAAGGCCCATGATAGATTACCCCCACAGGGCGGCCCAAGGGACCAGGGTGCAGATTTCTAAACATCAATGCCCTCTGGTATCTTCTCCGTTTGGCCCTTCGGTTTTGAAACCAAACCTTCAATCAGACAGAAAAAAAGAGATGGCTTTAGTATACTGAACAGTTAATGTCATACTAGAAAACACCCACCATGCAAATCTGCCATTGAGATTTTACACTGTCACAGGAGAAACTATTTCCTTATTGCTAAACTCTCTTTGGAAAGTAAACAGCTCACCTCCCTCAGTTAATCCTTAGTCAGCCAAGCCTAGCCCAGATTTTGGCACATTGAATTGTCTCTCATTTTTAACATTCCTTAATGAGTTTTTTTCCAAGTCTTGGATGCAGGCCTAATTGATGAATTGCACCAGGTCCCTGATGTTAATGTCCATGCCTGGGAGCAGATGCTATGTCAATGGAGGCTTGATCATGAGAGGCCCAGGGACTTTGTGGCTTGTCTTGCTGGGACATGAGAGTTGCTGAAGTTCTGGACACTGCCTCAATATTTTAGCTGTTAGTGTTAAGGAAAGTTTAGTTTAACCAAACCCAAATTCACTAATCCCCAAATCCTTTTCCCCAGATAAGATACTGAGTACCCTGTTGTCATCACCGTCAATTTTGCATGCTCCATTCTGCCCTACCCTCCAAACCTTCCTGGGCTCAGGACAAGGGCAGCTTATTTGGTTCTAGCTTCAGTTTCAGGATGTCAGACAAAAGCCACTGTTTACCCAGAGTGTTAGGGTACCCAAGGTCCTGCCAGCTCTACTCCTTAACCAGGAGACCCCAATCCCATCACTCATTCCTAAGGTAGGAAGGTCCAATCATGTCCAGTCCTGTGGGGACAAGGGTCACAAAAGAGGCTCCTCTCTAAATGCTTACCAACCATTAACAAACAAACAAGCTATCAATTAGACCTTACTTTCCTCTTAGCATAGCAGGTGATGGGGTTTACCTTGTATTTAATTATTTTGGACCTTCCCAAACTGTAAGTTTTAAGCTGTCTTTTCTCTGTCCCATTTTTGGATTAGGTGTCCTTCTACTACATGCAAATATAGTCTGAAGAAGGCCACTGTAATAAAGCTCATTCTGGAGGGGATTCAAATGTACCTGGGGTCTATCTCCCTAAACATAGCCAAAAGCCCATGGATAGCAAATTTTAGTATTGGCCAATATTAGGTCCATATTCCCAATACTGGTTTCATAAAACAGATCTGTCATACTTGCATAAGATGGGTAGGGGAAGCATCTATTAAGTTTCTTGGGGGAAATCATGCTGCAGTGTTTGGAAATACACAAGAACATTGTATTTTTCCTTACTTGTGTTTTCTGGCTCATGTTCCCTTCAGAAATCCATTGAGAGGACTATGTAAACCAAAGGATGAGGAAAAACAATTCAGCGAACTTTTCCTCTGGGTTTACCTTGTCTGTCTGAGATTCATTTTGAGACCAGGCCTGACTGTTGGTCCAGCCTATGGCATTAGGATGCCAGCATCCGGTGGTTTGCTTTTCTGCACACCACTGACAGATGCACAGTGTGTTTCCATCACTGTGCTCACGTATGTTGTTGTTTAGTGGCTAAGTCATGTCTGACTCTTTTGTGATTCCATGGACTATAGCCCACCAAGCTCCTCTGTCCATGGGATTTTCCTGGCAAGAATACTGGAGTGGGTTGCCATTTCCTTTTCCAGGGGATCTTCCCAATCCAGGGATCAAACCCAACTATCCTGCATTGACAGGTGGGCTCTTTATGGCTGAACCACCAGGGAAGCCCTGAACTTACACTCATGCTCTAGGGCAAAACAACTAAGCCATCTGATATATATGTGTGTATATATATACACACACACACACACACACACACACATACATATACATTCATACATATATATCTAACCCATATATATGTCCATATCCATCCATATATATATTTTTGAGGGGGGCAAACAAATATTCTTTGATATAACTATGGTGATCTATACTTTACTTAAAGTGACTGATATAGTCACCTTTTGACTTCATGATCTACAGATTTGTAATCACTGCCTGAATAAATAAAAAAGTACTTTAAATTAACACAGGTGAGAATCTGGGCTGAAATAAAATCCACCTTTTTAAAACAATAGCAGCAAAAAGGATCAACAAAATCTTAGATGCTAAAAATTCTTCAAGAGAATATTCACTTATGCATTATTAGTTTCATAAAGTTGAATTTGATTCTTCTTTAACCTTTCACCCCTTCTAAGGTCAGTGAAACTTTATTCAAAATTATTCCTTCTCTTTTTTGGATTCATTTTTAAGGATGATTTTCCAAAGCTTGCAAACTTTTTCCCATTACCACCATAACTGCAATATTTTAGCAATGTTTTCAGGCTGACTTCAAAGTCTTCCAAAAAAAACACTAGAGTTTAAGACTGCCACCTCTACACTACTTTGCAAAACACTTAAAAAACAGCAGCAAGAGGATTAGGCACTGGGATTTGGATCTTTAAGCCACCCCCTTGACAGTTTCAGTTTAACTAAATATATGTTAGTTACTCATGTACTATGCTCTGTGTTTGAATTACTCCCTCACACCAATGTCTAAATATTCATAAGTTCACTCCTTTAGCTAAGACCTTATGCCCAGGTTTTAAGTATTTTAAATAACTGAGTACAGTTGATCTTTCTTATAACCTAGCTTTCGGAGTATTAAATTGAATGCTTCCCAGGTGAGACTGAACCCCAGTAGAGCCACATAGAAATATTCTTTTAGGGAATACTAACAGCCTCCCTAAAGGATGCCAGTGTTAGAAGATGAACTTTATTTATTTACTGGAAAAAAACCTGTGTGTGTGTGTGTGTGTGTGTGTGTGTGTGTGTGTAGAGAGGAGAGAGGTCTGTGTTCTGCTTTTTTCCCCGTGTGTGTGTATGGAAAAGACAACAAAGCACACCAAATTGAGAGTTTTCAGGACAAAACCTAATGCATGTTTTAGAATGGCTGCCCAGCCAATCTTAAAATTAAGATTTACTAACCTGCACTCTTCTTTCAGCCAAATTCAGACGTCTTGCAATCTCCTCTCTGACAGGGGGAAAAGTGCAAATTCAGTATTTGGAATTGTGGATAAAATATATCATTTACATTTCTGTAAATTACAATTTTCTGTAATACAGTTTATGGTTTACTTAGGGAGGGTCTTCCCGTGGACAACTCACCCATTAATTAAAATATAAGAAGGGAATACATATTAAAATTCCTGGTAGTGTGCCTGTTACTTCAATATGACTCAATTAATTTTTCCATTTGTGCAACAGCAGAGAACCAACTTGAAAATCTTTTCACTTTTACGGAGACCCCTCCATAAAAATAACTAAAATCACACCCCACCCCCCCCACCCCCCGCAAAAAAGCGGCGTTTTAAACCCAAGTATTTCTGTTTATTGTAAAAAGGAGCGGTGAACTCTCATGGAGAAACTTCAAGCCATATCAGCCAAGAAATCAAGGGCGAAGGCTGTATACAGCGGAACCAGAAAGGGCGCCCATAAACCTCACACCGATTCGTCCTGATGCCCCATTCCTATCAGGACAGAATAGACCTTCCCCTTCATACTCTATGGAGAAGGAAATGGTAAGCCACTCCAGTATTCTGGCCTGGAGAATCCCACCAACAGAGGTGCCTGGCGGGCTACACCCCACGGGGTTGCTAAGAGTACCACACGACTGAGCGACAACCACTTCGTACTCTAGGGGGCTCCAGCCCGGGCTTTTTAACGGTCAAAACTCTGCCGCCTAGAAACAGCGCTCCACGTGGCAGGGCCGAGAGACCAGGGTGAGGGCTAGGAGGCGCTCTCCTCATGCACAAAATTTAAAAGGCGTGGAAAAAGCGGAGTAACCACAATAAAGTTTTACTGCAATATTTAAAATATAAAAATGCCTGCAAAACCCCAAGATGAGCAAATTACCAAGATTTTAAATTAAATCAGTATTAATCCGCCCTGCTTTACTTGCTCCACCCTAGTCCCATCCCTCTCTTGCACCTCTGCAAGCTCTGAAGGCTTTGCCCCAACCCCCGCGAGCTAGGGCAGACCCGGAGACCTCGAGCCTCCAAAGTGGCTTTTGGCTCGGGAGAGGAGGGGGGGAAGGGTCCTGGGAAAGAACCTAAGGTGTCCTGGAAGGCGCGCGGGCCAGTGAAGAACCGGGCGTCTCCGGAGCCAGCCACTTACCGTGCAAACACGTCGGGGTATTGAGTGTGGTGGAAAACTCGCTCCAGCTCCAGCAGCTGCAACTGGGTGAAAACAGTACGGCAGCGGCGCGGCTTTCTCGCTGCAATCTGGGGCCCCTGAATGGCCAGGGGGGCCGGCTCCTCCTGCTGCAGCGGGGGCTCAAAATCGCCGCCGTCGCCCTCACCATTTTCATCGCCCTCGCTGTTTTCGTCGTCCAGGAGGTTGGAGTCCACCTCGCCAAAGTAGTTTGCGGCTGCGGCTGCAGCTGCTTCTCCGGGCTCAGGTGAGGACAGAGTTTCATCTTCCACTCCAGTTAAACCCTCCGAGATCAGGGTAGGCTCCACATCTGGGAAAAGAGGAAAGCAAAAGGGAGAGACTGGGGCAGGGGGGGCTGGAGCCCACGGTGCGCGGGCTGGAGGGGGCCGGCGCAGTGTTGGAGGAGGAGCTGCTGTGCAGTGTCCCGTCCACCTGCCCTTCCCAGGGAAAGTTCCTTTTCTGGGATTTGCCGAAGCACCTGCCATCACCGTCTAGGCACTAACCATGCAGTTCTCCGTCCTCGTCGATTCCCAAATTGTGGAATCCTATGTCAAAGTGGCTGCGGTCCATGCTGTCGATGAAAGCCCGCGCTTCTGCGGACTCTGCGCTGCGGGTGTGGCGATCCGAGGATCTGGGCTCGAGTTGGGACCTGAGGTCTCCAGCGGTGCTCTTCTGGCGCCGGAACCTCTTCTGGCGCAAATACTGGGACTGCGCGCCTTATATAGGGTTTTGTGGCCTTCCGCAAGTTCAAAGTGTACCCGCTGGAGTCGGATAGACGCCCCCTAGTAGCTTTCACATTGCCTCTGGTGGGGATGGGTGGGGCCCGATGGGTCTGAGGTTGGGGCCAGGGCGTGGGAGTAAAATAGGGCGAGTGCATGTGATAGTGGTGCTGGTAGTGGATACGCTTGTTCGGGGAACCGTGACTCCAATTTGTAGTTTAATTGACTGCTTCCACCTTGGACGAAATATCTGGTTGGAGGAAGGGGCTGTGCTGGATTGCGAAAGCCATTTGGGGTCGGGGGTGGGGTGAATAAAACTTCGGCTCCCGGAGCTCGTGGAGAAGTGTTTGGGCAATATTCATCCGCCCAACCCTCGCGCAATTCACCAGTGCTGCGAGATTTGTTTTCCCAGAGGAAAAGGTGGAGTGGTAGGGGTAGGGATGACACGGAACCCCCAGCAAACCAAGCAAAGTAGGGTGAAGTTATTCTTGCACTGGGTTCTGAGCAGAAGTTGGTGGAATGGATGGGACTATATGATTCTGCTCCATTCGCGCGCAAAATCCGCGAAGTCCAAGAATCTGGCTAGCGGTTAAGACGAAATGATAAGCTTGGAGGCTGTTTGCCTGGTTGTTTTTTGTTTGCTTTGCACGGGGTTTTTGAAATCAGATCCCACCGTGCATTTCGGGAGCTGGAGTTTGCTGTTTGGGTTTGCAACGCAGTCCGGGTGCTCAGATGCAAGCTGCAAGATGTCTCACGCGCGCTCCAGTGACTTCAGATTTTTAGTAGTGAACCCACGTCAGAGTGCAAGTGTAAAAACCTGCCAAGTGCTTAGTGCATCCAAGAATGCCTGTGCTGTACGGGCCCCTTCCATCAGCTCCTGGCGCAGGCAACATTTGCTGTGCTAGGTTGCTGCACATCGTAAGGAACCACGCTTTGCAGGCGCCTAAAGTGCGCCTAATTCTGGGGCGGTACTGTATACCTGGCAGAAGTGCATGCATTCCCCACTACCATTTCCACATCTCTTCTCTCCCTCCATTTATCTAGAATTATACTACTGAACTGTTTTCCCTACGGGTGTGTCAGATAAATTAAAAGGGGCCAAGCCACGAATGAAGACTCTAGTTCTTTGACCAAGAAGTGTTTGCAGGTGTCCCAGGACGTTTTAACATCCTTCATATTATAAGAATCACTTATTTGGGACTTCCCTGGCCGTCCAGTGGTTGACTCCATGCTGCCACTGTAGCGGGCACAGGTTCCACCCCTGGTCGGGGAAGTAAGATCGGGAAGATTCCCACAAGCCGCTTAGCGTGGGGAAAAAAAAAAAAAAAAATCACTTCTTTAAAAAACGCGTCCCATGCCCGACACTGTGCATACTTTAACTTTTTTTACAACCACCATTATTATCTCCTAATTTTTTTTCTTTTTTTTTCTTTTTTACAAATAAAACTGAGCTCCAGGGAAGCCCGGCAACTTGACCGCAGGCTTTCCAGCGAGTTTGTGTACTTTTCAACATGTTCTTGCTGTCTTATTTCAAAGGAGTAAATAATGGTGCGATTCCAGGAGGAGTGGAGGAGGGTGAAAAGTATTTTTCAGGAGCAGGCTATTGGGCAGTCTTTAAAAATCTTGAGTGCCAGGGGTCTCTACCTCCTCCTGCTCTGGTTCAAGCCTCTTGCCCCTGCAACTAGCAGCCCCTCCTGAGTCTCCTTAAACCAATGATCCAGGAGTGCTGGATTTCCCATACGTGGTCTCTTCACTTTTACTCAACACAGAGGGGGGTGCTAACAGGATCAGGGTACTACATATATTGGCTGCTGAAGTGGTTTTTTGAAGACCAGACAGGAGGAGAGGGTCATGAGATCCACTCCAGTGTCAGGGCCACATTAGGACTTTTGTGGGCCCTAGGCATTTTTGCCTTCTTGGGTTCCTTCCTCCATAAATTTTGAAAAATTATATTTTACAGATGTTGGTATAAAGATGAATATAATTTAGTCTGGATCATATTAATTTTTTCTTTTAATTTCAAAAAAATGAAAATGTTTTTGGGTACTATGACCACTGTTCCTCATGTTCCCAGCGGGTGATGGGTAGGAAACTATCTAATAGATGGCTGGTTGACCAATTCACTTTCAGATGTCAAGGGGTGGCACCACCCACAACCTTTCTCTAACTTTAATCAGGATGCTTTCTCCTCAGGCTGGCTTTTGCTGAGTTCTGCAGCTTCCCTCTCTTTTGGCTAGATACCTGGTGAACATTTACAGCCTGAGATGAGTTATTACACAAGAGATACCGGTTTTAATCATGGTGTGCAGTAGCCTACCTAGTATATGGTAACAGCCCAGATATGTTCTATCATAGTTTAGATTTCCATGATTTACTCCAGTGTTTTCTAAACTTCAGTCATTTATGTGCTCTTGAAAGTTTTGCCATGCCTGGATGACAACCATGGTAGTATTTACTTAACATGTTTACTTAAATTTGATTCACATTTTTTGTGTGTGGCTCACGCCATCCTGCACCTGGGATCTTACTTCCCCAACCAGGGATGGAATCTGTGCCACCAGAAGCGGAAGTGCATGATTCAGTTTTTGAAAACTGTAAATACCTAATTGCATCTCATCTTAGCTATGAATTCCAGGGCTTGATACAACTGATTTATGTGAGGCAGAGCATAGCAATAGTTGAGAACAGAGACCCTGACAGACTGCTGGTGTCTGAATCCTGCTGGTGGCTTTGCTTGACACTTGCTAGCTGGCTCACCTGATGAATTGTTTATTCTCTTTGTGCCTTAGTTTTCTCATCTGTAAAATGTGAATAACTAATAATTCCTACTTCATGGGATTGTTGTGAGAATTTGTTGAAATGATCATAGTATAGGCATATGTGGGACATACTGTGAGTTCAGTTTTGGACCATTGCAACAAAGCAAATAACGAAGCATCACATGATTTTTTTTGTTTCCCAGTGCATATAAAAGATATGCTGACACTCTGCTGTAGTCTATTAAGTGTGTGATAACATTATATCCAAAACATGTATATACCTTAATTGAAAAATACTTTATTGCAAAAAGTGCTAACCATCATCTGATAACACAGGTTCAATTTATTAAAAAATGTAATATCTGCAAAGCACTATAATGTGAAGCACAATAAAATGAGGTATGCCTGTATCTAACACTTCGCTAATTTTTACTATGTGCCAAGCACTGTTTAAGGTCTTCCCTGGTGGCTCAGATGGTAAAGAATCCACCTACAATGCAAGAGATCCTGGTTTGGCCCCTGGAGAAGGAAATGGCAACCCACTCCAGTATTCTTCTTGTCTGGAGAATCCCATGGGCAGAGGAGCCTGGCAGGCTACAGTCCATGGGGTCACAAAGAGTCTGACAGACTGATTATCTAACACTTTCACTTTCAAGCACTGTTTAAAGTGCTTTCTATGTATTAGCATATTTAATCCTCCTAACAGCCCTATGGAAGTAGACATAATCTATTACTCTTATTTTACCAATGATGTTATTGAGTCACAGAGAGATGAAGTAACTTGTCTAAAGGTACCCAGCTAGTAAGTGTTGGATCTTAGATTTGAAATTTGAACCCTCTTAGAATGATGCTTTGTAGAGAGAACAGGCTCAATGTTCTCTGTTATGATTAAAAAAACAGCAACGACAACTCAATATACTGGTCATTTCAGTCATAGTATATTCACTGTGTTGTGTAACCATCACTATTATCAAATTCAAAAACATTTTCATCATCCCATAAAGAGATTCCATACCCATTAGCAGTCATTTCCCAGTCCCCCTCCCTGGAGCCCCTGTTAAACACTAATGTACTTTCTATTTCTGTGGTTTTCCCTATTCTATGTATTTCACTGAAATGCAGTCATACAATTTGTGAACATTTGTGCCTGACTTTTTTCACCTGAAGTTATCTCTGTTGTGCCATGTATCAGTACCTCAATTTTTATGATTGAATTGTATTCTATTGTATAGATAGGCCACATTTTCTTTATGCATTTGCATCTGGTGGACATTTGAGTTGCTTCCACCTTTTGGTAATTGTGAATAGCACTGCTTTGATTGTTATGAGCAGTCATGTACAAGTTTTGTTGGAATATCTGTTTTCAATTTTGGGGGGGTATAAATTTAGGACTGGAGTTACTGGGTCATATGTTTAATTTTTTGAGGGAACACCAAACTATTTTCCACAGCAGCTGCACTATTTTACATTCCTACCAGCAAGGTAGGGTTCCAATTTATCCATATCCTCGCCAACCTTTGTTATTTTCAGGGTTTTTAAAAATTACAGCCATCCTAGTGGGTGTGACGTGGTATCACTTATGGTTTTGATTTACATTTTCCTAATGATTAATGATGTTGAGCACATTTTCATGTGCTTATTGGCCATGGTATATCTTCCTTGGAGAAATTTCTATTTGTGCGTTTTGCCTGTTTATTAACTGGGTGTTTGTCTTTTTGTTGTAGAGTTAAAGAGCTCTTTATATATTTGAATGCTAGACTGTTTATGATTTGCAAATGTTTTCTACCACTTCCCAAAAGTGTAAATTTTCTTTTCACTTTCTTATTAGGGGCCTTTGATGTTTGCAGTCACAAGCCTGCCCTCATGTGATTTTGGAGTTCAAATGAATACTATCAGCATAGCCCAGTTCATTTTTAGTAGCAAATCCAGACATATGGCAGGAGCAAATCTGGTCCTTTAGGAGGAGTCTACTTCTCAGACTTTAACAAGACCCTCACAGATAAAGCTAGCCAAACATACACACAGTTTTAAAAAAAGCTACTATCAGCACAAATAATAAACTAAATACCTAGATCTCCAAAGTTACTATCAGATGCAAACGACTTAGAAACATGTTTAAATAAATGAGAGGATATAAAAAAGACAAGAGAGATATATTAATAAATACATATCAGAAAAAAACAAATAGAATTTCTAGAAATGGAACCAAAAGATGAATGTTTTTTTCTTATGTGGTAAAATAGATGTTGTGTAAAATTTAGCTATATTAACTGTTTTAAAGTGTGCAATTCAGTGGCATTTAGTACATTCATAATCCTGTGCAATCATTATGACTATCTAGTTACAGAACATTTTCATCACTCCAGAAGGTAATTTGTACCCATTAAGCACTCACTCCCCATTTCCACCTTCCCCACCCCTTGGCAACCATGGATCTACTTTCTGTCTTTATAGATTTACCTACACTGGACATTTCATATAAATGGAATCATAATATTGGCCTCTTGTGTCTTTAATTTAGCATAATGTTGAGTTCATCCATGTTGTAGCATGAATCAGTATTTTATTTCTCTTACTAGTAGGCATCAGGCACCAGCCATCAGGAGCTCAATGCCAGGATAAAATGGATCTGATACCCCCATATAGCAGCTTGAGGTAACCTAGGTGTGGCTTTGGCACTACCACACCAAGATGGAACACTTGCCTGCCATCTCCTTGCTGAAGGCAGACTCACTGATGCAGCCTCAGTAGGCTTTACACAGGGATGCACTCTTGAAAACCAAATTTCTAGTTAAACCACACTCTATCCATGAGGAGTCCTGCTGGGCAACACTCCCTTTGTGAAGGAACTAACGATCCTTGAATGAAGACCAGGAATCTTGATTCTGTCTGTAAACTGAAGCAATATCTAGATGGGTTTTAAGGACTCTAGCAGTCAAGAAAGCTGTACCATTACGGACATTTTGTACTCATAGATTACATTTCTGCTGCAAGTGGGGGTCACCTATCCCAGCTGTGGCCAGCAGTGAGGGTGGGGTGGAGGGATTTTTGGTTCCAGGCCTACAGGAGCCCATTCAGAGCACTGTGTGGTTTCTGATTCTTAGTTCTCCCTACAGGGGATTCTTGCTAGGCATTTGAAATATTTTCAGTCCTTGACCAAAATTTTCTATAGAGCATCCTTGATAGGCTACAGTCCATGGGGTCGCAAAGAGTCAGACACGACTGATAATTTGTACTATTGTATGATCTAGGAAAGTACTTTTCAGTCTACCTTGTGTGTGTCCATGCTAATTCGTGTCTGACTCTTTGTGATGCTATGGACTGCATCCAGGCTCCTCTGTCCATGGGATTTTCCAGGCAAGAATATTGGAGTGGGCTGCCATTTCCTACTCCAGGGGATCTTCCTGAGGCAGAGACTGAACCTGCATCTCCTGTGTCTCCTGCATTGGCAGGTGGATTCCTTACCACTGAGTGACCTCAGTTTATAGTGAAAGAAAAATACAGTCTGGTAATTACCATTGGCTTTCAGCTATTTCAAGTCGTGTATTCTGACTCAGTGTCAAATAATGTATATAGGGCCCACAGAAGTGAGCAAGGCCTGGAGAGAAAGAAAATATATGAGATTTTAATATAAAGCAGAACAAGGCATGTGCCACAAGAGAGGAGCAAAGTAATCTTAGGGAAGTTCAAAGGAGGGAGAGTTCACACCCAGTACAAATCCGTGGATACATGGAAGATGTGAAATTGGAGATGAAGTTTGAACTGTGATTGGGAGTTCTTTCTTTACTTTTTAAAGTTAAATACCATTTTCCTTCAAACTACAAAAGTAATGATTGATTGCTGTAATAAATTTGGAAAGTATAAAGAAGCCACAAATGACATCAAATCATATAAACTCACCCATAACCTTGTCTATCATCCATATGTGGTAATGACAACTTTCTTTTTTTTCTGTATTTTTTTACAAGTTCTGTATTACAATAATAAAATCTGATATTTTATCTTAGTTATCTACCATTATGTCATAATTATTTCTTGCACTTTAAAGTTTTTAAATTGTAGAGTATGATAGTTCATTATTCATTCATCTGTTCTCTCATTCAGTCATTCCACCAATATTTATTGCCAACCATGCACAATTTTATATTTCAGTGTCAAGGAAACTGCCTGACACATTTTGGATGGTCAATAAATATTTATTGAATTAATGAATAGATTTCAAGCACTATTCTGAATTACCAGTTTTCTTAATCATTTTCCCCAATGGTAAACTTTTCCCCCCCTTTCCCCCCCTATTTTATAACAAGTACATTATGGGGCATGAATTATTTGTGGGAAGAATTTCAGTGGGTAGAGTTCAGAGATTGGAGAGAGAATCTAGGCAGACAGCTCAAAATGAAGATGACACAGAAAGAGCATATTTATGGGCCAGCAAATAGTTCAGTTTGGTTGGAGATGAACTAGGGGAGACATGGGATACAGGACTGAAGTGTGATAATAGTTCTTTGTGTGTGTCTAGAAGTTCCTAATTTAAAGAATGCTTTCATGAGCATTAGTTTACCTATCCTTATAGCATTATTATTTCCACTTTATAATAAATGAGAAAACTGAAGGTGAAAGAGTTTGAGCTGCTCAAGTTTGCACAGCTAGTAAGAGATAGAGGTAGACTTGGGCTTTGAAATATATATTTAGGAGTTTGGGTTTCATCTTGAGAGTAATGGGGGGTTGGAGAGTTTTTTTTTTGTAAGTTAATTTATTTATTTTAATTGGAGGCTATTTACTTTACAATATTGTAGTGGTTTTTGCCACACATTGACATGAATCAGCCACGGGTGTACATGTGTTCCCCATCCTGAACCCCCTCCCACCTCCCTCCCCATCTCATCCCTCAGGGTCATCCCAGTGCACCGGCCCTGAGCGCCCTGTCTCATGTATTGAACCTGGACTGGCAATGTATTTCACATAGGGTAATATACATGTTTCAATGTATATTATTCTTTCAAATCATCCCACCCTCGCCTTCTCCCACAGAGTCCAAAAGTCTGTTCTTTACATCTGTGTCTCTTTTGCTGTCTCGTGTATAGGGTCATTGTTACCATCTTTCTAAATTCCATATATATATGCTATAAACATTCATGTACAGGTTTTTGTGTGAGCATCAGTTTCATTTCATTGCTAGAAATCCCCAAGTATTCGATATCTGGATCTTCTGGTAGTTGTATGTTTAGATTTTTTTTTAATTGACAAATAATTTTCTGGAGTGGCTATACAAGTTTATATCCCTACCAATATCTTTAATAGAGGGTCTTTGTATCCTCACAAACATTTTTTTCTTAGCCATGCTGATAGGTATGCAGTGATACCTCATTGTGGATATCTCATTAAGAAAATTTGTATTTTTTCTTATGGATGATGATATTGAACAGCTTTTCATGTGCTTATTTAACATATCCTCTGCAGGTCTGTGCATGCCTTTTGCATATTTTCTAGGTGCATTGTTTTTTACTGTTGAGTTTTGAGATTTCTTATATATCAATATATTAAAAAAATTTTTTTTTTACTAGTTATGTCATTTGCAAGTATTTTCTCTTAGTTTGTAGCTTGTCTTTTTATGCTCTCAGCAGGGTCTTTGGGAGATTGAAAGTTTTTTTTTAAAAAAGTATTTATTTGGCTGTGCTGAATCTTAGTAGTGGCACATAGGATCTTTGAGTTTAGTTGCAGCCTGTGAGATCTAGTCCCCTGACCAGGGATTGAACCTAGCCCCCCTGCACTGGGAGCATGGAGTCTTAGTCAGTGGATCACCAGGGAAGTCTCAGAAGAGTAAAAGTTCTTTAAAATTTATTTTCTCCAGTTTTATTGAGATGTAATTGACATATAGCCCTATATAAGTTTAAGGTATACTGCATAATGACTTATTGTTGTTCAGTAGATCAGTCATGTCTGACTCTGTGACCTCCTGGACTGCCGCATGCCAGATTTCCCTGTCCTTCACCATCTCCTGGAGTTTGCTAAAACTCATGTCCATTGAGTCGGTGATGCCATCCAACCATCTCACCTTCTCTCGTCGCCTTCTCCTCCTGCCTTCAATCTTTTCCAGCATCAGGCTCCTTTCCAATGAGTTGGTTATTCACATCAGGTGGCCAAAGTATTGGAGCTTCAGCTTCAGCGTCCATCCTTCCAATGAATATTCCGGGTTGAATTCCTTTAGGATTGACTGGTTTGATCTTGTTGCTGTCCAAGGGGCTATAAAGAGTCTTCACCAGCACCACAATTCAAAAGCATCATTTCTTTGGCACCCAGCCTTCTTTATGGTTCAACTCTCACATCCATACATGACTACTGGAAAAACCATAGCTTTGACTATACACACCTTTGTCAGCAAAGTAATGTCTCTGCTTTTTAATATGTTGTGTACATTTGTCAATGGTTTTCTTCCAAGAAGCAAGCATCTTTTAATTTCATGGCTGCAGTCACCATCCGCAGTGATTTTGGAGCCCAAGAAAATAAAGTCTGTCACTGTTTCCATTTTTCCCCCATCTACTTGCCATGAAGTGATGGGACCAGATGCCATGATCTTAGTTTTTTGAATGTTGACTTTTAAGCCAGCTTTTTCACTCTCCTCTTCCACCTTCATCAAGAGGCTCTTTAGTTCCTCTTCACTTTCAGCCATGAGGGTGGTGTCATCTGCATACCTGAGGCTATTGATATTCCCCCTGGCAATCTTGATTCCAGCTTGTGATTCATCCAGCCTGGCATTTCGCATGATGTAGTCTGCATAGAAGTTAAATAAGCAGGGTGACAATATACGGCCTTGATGTACTCCTTTCCCAGTTTTGAATCAGTCTGTTGTTCCATGTCCAGTTCTAACTGTTGCTTCTTGACCTGCAGAGACAGGTTTCTCAGGAGGCAGGTATGGTGGTCTGTGATTCCCATCTCTTTAAGAATTTTCCATAGTTTGTTGTGATCCACACAGTCAATGGTGTAGTCAATAAAGTAGAAGCAGATGTTTTTAGCATAGTCAGTGAATCAGAAGTAGATGTTTTTCTGGAATTCTCTTGCTTTTCCTGTAATCCAACGGATACTGGCAACTTGATCTCTGGTTCCTCTGTCTTTTCTATATTCAGCTTTTACATCTGGAAGTTCTAGGTTCTAGGTTCATGTACCGTTGAACCCTCACTTGAAGGATTTTGAGCATTACCTTGCTGACATGTGAAATGAACACAATTGTGCACTAGTTTGAACATTGTTTGACATTGCCCTTCTTTGGGGTTGGAATTAAAACTGACTTTTTCCAGTCTTGTGGCCACTGCTGAGTTTTCGAAATTTGCTGGCATATTGAGTGCAGCACTTTCACAGCATCATCTTTTAGGATTTGAAATAGCTCAGCTGGAAATCTCTCACTTCCACTAGCTTTGTTCATAGTAATATTTTCTAAGGCCCCCTTGACTTCACACTCCAGGATTTCTGGCTCTTGATGAGTGACCACACCATCATGGTTGTCTGGGTCATTAAGACTCTTTTGGTATACTTCTTCTTGTGTATTCTTGCCACCTCTTCTTAATATCTTCTGCTTCTGTTAGGTCCATACCATTTCTGTCCTTTATTGTGCCTATCTTTGCATGAAATGTTCCTTTTGTATCTCTAAGTTTCTTAAAGAGATCTTTAGTCTTTCCCATTCTGTTGTTCTCCTCTATTTCTTTGCATTGGTCACTTAAGAAGTCTTTCTTATCTCTCCTTGCTATTTGTTGGAACTCTGCATTCAGATGGGTATATCTGTCCCTTTCTCCTTTGCCTTTCACTTCTCTTTTTTTTCTGTTATTTATAAGGCCTCCTCAGACAACCAGTTTTTCTTCTTGCATTTGTTTTTCTTGGGGATGGTTTTGATCACTGCCTCCTATACAACGTTATGAACCTCCGTCCATAATTCATCAGGCACTCTGTCTATCAGATCTAATCCCTTGAATCTATTTGTCACTTTCAGTGTATAATCATAAGGGATTTGATTAAGATCATACCTGAATGGCCTAGTGGCTTTCCCTATTTTCTTCAATTTAAGCCAGAATTTTGCAGTAAGGTGCTAATGATCTGAGCCTCAGTCAGCTTCTGGTCCTGTTTTGGCTGACTGTATAGAGCTTCTCCATCTTTGGCTGCAAAGAGTATAATCAGTCTGATTTCGGTATTGACCATTTGGTGAAGTCCATGTGTAGAGTCATCTCGTAGTTGTTAAAAGAGGGTGTTTGCTATGACCAGTGCATTCTCTTGCAAAACTCTATTAGCCTTTGCCCTGCTTCATTTTGTACTCCAAGGCCAAACTTGCCTGTTACTCCAGGTAGCTCTTGACTTCCTGCTTTTGCATTCCAGTCCCCTATTATGAAAAGGACATCATTTTTTGGTGTTAGTTCTTAGAAGTTGTTGTAGGTCTTCATAAAACCATTCAACTTCAGCTTCTTTGGCATTAGTGGTTGTGTACTTTACAGTACTGTATAGAGTCCAGTAGTACAGTTTGTTTGTTTCAAGTCCAGGATGTCCAGAACCAAGCATAACAGCTTGAAATTTTTTGTGTTTGTTTTTTATTTTATTTTATTTGTGTGAAAAGTATTATAAACCTATTACAGTACCTTAATATATAGCTGATTGTGTTAGCTGGGTACCTAGGATAACTCTGTTGGACTTACAAATCAATAGGACTTATGAATGCACTCTCAGAATAGAACTTGTTCTTATGTAGGGGTCTTACTGTACTAGAATAAGATGGAAGTTTCCTGTGCTCTGGCAGGTTTCCCTGATCATGTTCTTTGTATGTCGGCCACAGTTGAAGCGGTTAACCTTCATCTTTTGGCTGTAATTCCTCTAGTTAGTGTCTTCCTTTTCCACTTCATGTCTGTCAAATATGGTAGTCTTCTTGAGAGGTGAGCTAGAAGCGTCTCCCCTTACCATTCACCCGTGTTTTATCCATCCCATTAAAGAAAACATTTCTTAAGCTAATGAGGCAATTCACTTATTTTAAGCATTTGTGCTCTGTGATTCAGGAATCTCCTAGTGCTAATTCAGATTAATTATCTGGTTAGCTTAACAAGGTTGGAGATTTTTTATAGGATGGATAAAATGGTGAGGAAATGGAAAGGAAAAAGGTAAAGGCTTGCTTCAACACTTCAGTGAAACCTATCACTCTGTCTCTTGGCTGGTGGGAGACCCAGCCCCGAAGCCCTGCTCAGGTTTCTATAGAGTAGGGAGAATTTGGCTTTCCTGTAAGCAGGAGCCTTCCTCTTCCTGGCTTTGCAGTGTGTGTCCTTCATTACAGACAAGCCAGGCCAACTCCTGGGAAGTCCAGGGTGTGGGAACAGAGGTCTGTTCCCAGAGACATGCCTATCTCCTACTGGGCTGCCCTAGTGGCTGGCATTTCCACTAGGAGTGCAGCATTCCCCAATATGGGTTACACGAGGGCCTCCTTCATGGGCTTTTGCCATTTCAAATACCATCAATACTATCATTTACTAAATGTTTCCCTCTCTCGCCCCCTAGTGGCTGGCAGCAGGCAGGCCTTATGCTCTGCTCCTCTGCTAGCTCCTGGCCAGGCTCCCAGCCGCCACAGCCTCCTCTGTGCCCCATACCAGGAGCTCGCACTGTGTCCTAAATGTTTTTTCTTTTTTTAAATCAGTTTCAAAGGGAATTGCCTTTTAACTAGAGACTTGTACTAACCTGTAATATCCATGTGATCACCCATTTGATGTGCCAGTTATACCCTTGCTAAGACTGGCCTTTCTTTTTTTTTTTTTCCCATTTATTTTTATTAGTTGGAGGCTAATTACTTTACAACATTGCAGTGGTTTTTGTCATACATTGAAATGAATTAGCCATGGATTTACATGTATTCCCCATCCCAGTCCCCCCTCCCACCTCCCTCTCCACCCCATCCCTCTGGGTCTTCCCAGTGTACCAGGCCCGAGCACTTGTCTCATGCATCCAACCTGGGCTGGTGATCTGTTTCACCCTAGATATACATGTTTCGATGCTGTTCTCTTGAAACATCCCACCCTCGCCTTCTCCCACAGAGTCCACAAGTCTGTTCTATACATCTGAGTCTCTTTTTCTTTTTTTGCATATAGGGTTATTGTTACCATCTTTCTAAATTCCATATATATGTGTTAGTATACTGTAATGGTCTTTATCTTTCTGGCTTACTTCGCTCTGTATAATGGGCTCTAGTTTCACCCATCTCATTAGAACTGATTCAAATGAATTCTTTTTAATGGCTGAATAATATTCCATGGAAATAGATCTGCCATATGACCCAGCAATACCACTTCTAGGCATACACACTGAGGAAACCAGATCCGAAAGACACGTGCACCCCAGTGTTCATCACAGCACTGTTTATAATAGCCAGGACATGGAAGCAACCTAGATGCCCATCAGCAGACGAATGGATGAGGAAGCTGTGGTACAAGACTGGCCTTTCAAGCAGCAGCAGTGGGCTTGATCTGAAGATCCAAAAATCAGGCTCCCTTCTTTTTCACAGTGAAAGACTGAGGGGCCCCTGGCATATGCATTGCTAGGTGAGGTTTGCTGTGGAGCATTTATCTCAGGCTCCTTTTGGGAAGAGTGCATTTGGCAGGAATTTGTGTCCCTGTGACATATCTCTAATCACTCTGAGACAGAAGGTTATACCATCTGCATAAACATTGGTGACCCCAGTTGGATTGGCAAATATTTCAACTGGCAACCCTCTAACTCTGCTGAGTTGCCACATGTCTTCTAGAGTGGGTGTGCAAATCTCACAAGTCACCTCCATGGGGGTCTGCTTGGGCACATATGGGGTCCTACTTGCTGCCTTTTTCTTCCATGAGTAATTAATTTCTGAATAGGAATCAGACCTCCTTGGGATGAGGCATACTGCAATATGGCTACCCTTAGAGATGAAACAGATGCCCAATATCATAAGGCAATAATGGAATACCAGCTAATTCTTATTTAAAAAATTTATTTATTTTATACTGGAGTATAGTTGATTTATCATGTTGTGTTAGTTTCAGGTATACAGGACAGTGATTCAGTTATACATACATGTATATCTCAGTATATTTTTCAGATTCTTTTCTCTTATGTGCTAAGTCGCTCAGTCATGTTCGATTCTTTTTGATCCCATGGACTGTAGCCCGCCAGACTCCTCTGTCCATGGAATTCTCCAGGCAAGAATACTGGAATGTGTTGCCATTCCCTTCTCCAGGGGATTTTCCTGACCCAGGGGTAGAACTTATGTCTCCTGCATTGCAGACAGATTCTTTACCAGATGAGTTTTATATCATGTCCTAATTCTTATGCAGAGGCAATTACAAGTGACACTTTTCCTTCCAACATCTTTCATTCTGGACCAGCTGGGCATGGGGACCTCTGAGCAGAATCAGGTATCAGGAGATGGGAGCCTGGGTTTAGCTTCTGTGTAGCATATTGATTTTGTTATAGGTCTTTCTAGTTCACTCAGAGTATTTTCCCTGATGGTGTCTTAAAGACTTCCCTTGATCTTGACATCTGCCCTGTGTCCTGTCCTCTCAAAGTTGTATTCATGGAAACCCATTAGTCCAATAAACACTCAGCAGTAGCATCTTTACTGGTGCTAAGTTTACATTAATATATTTGCAACTGAATGAGGAACCTTCTGGAAACGCCCCCCCCCCCCCCCGGTTTAAAAAAAAAAAAAATCCGTGTTTCCCAAAGAGTGGTATGAGACATAGTTTTGGGTGGTGCATTGACTAAATTTCTAAAACATCAACTGTCCAGAGACCAACCCATGTTATTTTTTCCTATTTAACCACATTTCCTTGTCTCAGTTTCTTCCCTGAATTAAGGCTTTCAGTATCTCCCTACAGAAGGCAGCAGAGCACACTAGATATGTGTCTGGGCTCTGCCTGAAACAAACTGGATTTTGAATCCTGGCTCCATCATTTACTATCAAGATGAATGAACAAGTTCCATGAACCTCTCTGACCTTCCAATTCCTTATCTGTGAAAAAGTGGAGGTTTACCTTCTAAGGTTGTTTTCACGAGTACATCATAGGCAAAACACTTAGCAGAGTGACTGACACATAATCCGTGCTTGCATTATGTTATCTGTAACAACAACAAGAACAACAGTAATTTTTATTCTTTTAGGGATGTTGGTGCCTCCCTTAGTGCTCATTGCTGATGTCATCATCTGCTTGTTGTTTCACAAACTGAACACATCTCTTTTTGGAAGAACCCCCGTGACTGGCACCGTACTTCCAACTTCCAGCTATGTTCCGACATTGTCTGGGCTTGCCATTAGGTAAGTTTTCCTGAGGAGGGGAAAGAGGGCACTGGGAAAGATTGAAGCCCAGACTGCAGGTCTCAGTCGGCCAGGCTACTCCCTGCTGATCAGGGCTTTGGGGCTCCCTCTGCTGGACAATCACGTTTTTGTCCTAATGGCTCACGTTTTCAGTGTAGCATCAATTACAAGGCTAGAATTAAAGAATTATGAAAACACACAATCTAATTATGAAAACACACAAATATATGAACATGTACTGAAAGCTTGTAGGTAGCCAGGTACTGAAAAAGGAAGAGGAATTACAAAGACAAATTCAGCTAGATCTTTGGCAGCAGGGACAGACACATGCATAGACAAATGTGATGGGGTGAAGTCTGCAGTGGCACCTCAGGGGGATGAGGACAGGGCAGTACTGGACAAATTTATTGGCAGAGGAAAAAGGTCTATAAAAAGGAATGGCTTCAAAGAGGGCTGTGACTCTTGAGCTGAGTCCTGAAAGATAAGCAGTGTCCCCTTGGCAGACAGGAGGCAGAGGACAAGAAAAAGCACAGGGACCTCACAGCTTGGCTTAGATGTAGATGCTGTGACAATTTATATCCACAGCTTCCCTAATAGCTCAGTTGGTAAAGAATCTGCCTGCAATGCAGAAGACCCCGGTTTGATTCCTGGGTTCGGAATATCCCCTGGAGAAGGGATAGGTTACCCACTCCAGTATTCTTGGGCTTCCCTGGTGGCTCAGCTGATAAAGAATCCGCCTGCAATGTGGGAGACCTGGGTTCTATCCCTGGGTTGGGAAGATCCCCTGGAGAAGGGAAAGGCTACCCACTCCAGTATTCTGGCCTGAAGAATTCCATGGACTATACAGTCGTAAAGAGTCAGACAGACACAACTGAGTGACTTTCACTTTCACTCTTGAGGCAAGTTGTGGGTGATTTTATTTGTTAATAGGACACTGCTTTTAGGCATAAATGAATATTCATGCTGTGCTTTTAAGGGTATACTTGTTTCAAATTAATTGTAAGTTGATTGGAAGGTATGATGTATGTAATATTGGGAAATTTTAGTATAGAAGCAAGTGCATTTGTAATGGTTTACTTTGGCAGTATATTAACTCTTTGAGTTCCTATATTTTTAGAAAAGTGATTTTAAATTAAGTGACTTAAATAATCATTTGATGTTACAGATTAGAGTGTGTGAAAGACATTTGTCAGCTTCAGTTGGTGCATTATTTCACAAATCCTTTTAAAAACACTACAAACTCACACAAAAATGTATTTACTCATTTACTTATTCAAAAAACACAGTGCCAGATATGTGTGAAGCACCGGGAACCTAATGACAACAAAGTACAGATTCCTTAATGAAAGAGGCACACACATAACTTCACTATTTTGGGTGAATAAAGACTTTGCTTTGTCTCACTGGGGGCAAATTGACAAATTGCAGAAGGATGACAACTTAATTTGGGCTGGAGAGTGGGAATTGGGGCAGAGACAGACCGGCCTGGGGCTCAGAATTTGATGGATAATTTCATTCACAGAGACAAATTACAACTGGTCTGTATAGGAGTTCTTAAAAGACATCTAAAATCTAGGTTTATAATTATTGAATGAATAAACAGATAAGTCTACAAGTTTTTAAATTTGATTTCATAGGTATCAGTAATCAATTTCTCTTAAAATATGTGGTTGGCACTAGATGTTTCAAAAGAACGTTATTCTAGGGACTGAGTGTTCCTTTTGATTGATTTTAACCTCCACCAATTCTCCCAAAAGTCTTAACTGTCACACCCAGCTTTCCCCTCTGCTTTAAAATAAAGGAGAACTCTGCTTTTAGGGGGTGGAAGAATGGAAAGTACAAAAAGAGTCACCAATTTTTGCTTTACAGTTGTATTAGCCTTTTTTTTTTTTTTTTAAGATTGTGATTACCCCGGGGATTTGCTAAGTTGCCTATTGGTGACTGTTCTTCACCCCACCTGCCTTTCTACCATCCAGTCAGCACCCTTAGAATCTGATTTTTCAGCCCTGAAGCTCAAATCTTCCTTCCCAAGCCTCACAAATCCCAGACACCCTGTTTCCTTGCCTAGCTGAGTGATAACCAGGGTCTTCCTTTCGGCACTCAAAGACTGATTCTAGGAGAGGAATACAGGCTCCTATGGGCCACCATATTCTCCTCCACCAGTTTCCAGGTCTGTATTTCTAATCTGAGCCTAATCCTATAGCTTGAGACAAGGATTCCTGTCAACATTCAGATCTCTGTCTCTTTATATATAATATATATAATTAATTTATTTTAAGTGAAGGATAGTTGGTTTACAATATTGTGTTGGTTTCTACCATACATCAACGCGAATCAGCCATAGGTATACCTATGTCCCCTCCCTCTTGAACCTCCCTCCCTATCTCACCCCTCTAGGTTCTGTTATAACAGTTATCATCCTTATCAGTTTCCTATAGTAGTGACATTCTGCTATGGTGATTATCATCATTATCAGTCTTACCCCTGAGTGGGAATGAGTGTCTTGGGTAGAACCTTTGGAGGAAGGTGAAAGAGATCAAGAGGGCTCTAGATATCTGGAAAAGAGAAAGGGGTGTAGGGGTTTAGAAAGCACCCTGACAATAAGGCAAAAGGGGGCCAGTAATGCAGGCAGAAGTCACTGAAGCTGAACTCTGAAGACAACACAGTTTTGCTAAGGTAAGAACTACCACTCCTGTGCTTTTCTGTCCCATCTGGGGCCCACCAGTCTTCTCTGTCCTCGGGATTTCGCAGACAAGAATACTAGAGAGAGTAGCCATTCCCTTCTCCAGGGGAACTTCCCAACCCAGGGATCAAACCTGAGTCTCCTGCCATTGCAGACAGATTCTTTACCATTGAGCCATCAGGGAAGTCCCTCTGTCCCATCCGAAGTCTGCAAAGGAACCTGAAGACGCCTGGGACATACACCTCCCCCATACCTCCCTCCTAACTGCCTGGAAATCCCTGAGTTAGAGAAAGTAATTTTAGCACGCCCTCAGGTGGCCAAATGTAATATTGCGGCAATGGCTTTGGATAGACGTTGGCTCTGTGGCCAAACATCTCAGGATAGGCATTGGTGCGTGGCAAGGTGGTAGGCACCCGGCAGGGCAACTTGTGTAGAGATGGCACTGTTCCCTCCAGGGTGCCAGTTCTCCAAGCTGATTGACATAGAATGCCTGGAATAATCTTGCCAGGTTTATTTTGAACTCTGCATCACCTCCTTCTCACAGTGCTTCGTGGCAGAGAATAAATATTAAAGTAAATCTAAATTATTTCTTAGATTTAAATATTATCTGAGGTAAATAGAGAAGACTTGTTTGGGACCCTTTAATGTTGGTGACAAATAGGAGGACCCTTTGGTCTATCAAACCTTAAGTAGTGTTGTATCAAAACCTTGTTTTAATCACATTACTGTCTATTTTATTTATCCCATTTATTGCATGTATGTGTGCTAAGTCGCTGCAGTCGTGTCCCACTCTTTGCGATCCTATGAACTGCAGCCTGCCAGACTCCTCTGTCCATGGAATTCTCCAGGAAAGAATACTGGAGTGGGTTGCCATGCCCTCCTTCAGATGATCTTCCTGGCCTAGAGATTGAACCTGCATCTCCTGCAACTCCTGCACTGGCAGGCAGGCTCTTTATCACTGAGCCATGGGGGAAGCCCACCCATTTCTTAATAACCATTTAAAGATTTTGTGCTTTTTGGATGAGTCCCTTTAAAATTTCCACCTTGTTGGGAACAAGTCTTTAGATTTTCCCTACAGTTTCTTCTTACTCCCGTGTTAATTAGTCTAATTAGCAATCTAGTATTTTTATTATCATCTAAAAGAGTCATTAATGGTAAGCTAAGACCACAAATAAGACTTCCCAAACCATTTTTGTTTGTTTTCAACTAATGGAGTTCTTAGGTTAGTGATTATGTTGTTTCTGTATCTACTTTCTAATTTGTTTTTTTTTTTATAGGTACCAGTAGAACAGGTGCTTATAATGAGAGCTCTAAATATTTACCAATTTAGAAGTTTCTTCAACTGAAAGGATCCATCCTCTGGCCATTGATAAGTAGTATCTTAATAGTGACTCAAACCAGTACTGTGTAATAGGCATCCCATCCCCACAAGAGAGTGCAAAGGCGGTAGCCTCCCTAAGATCTAGAAAGTTTACCTCCAGAAGTAGTCTAAGAAAATATAGGGCCTTTGTTGTACAGGTAGTTGCAATGAAGAAGGTTAGGCTGATCAAGGCCACTTAGGAGCTGGGACCTCTTATGACAAATTTCCCTGGGAGTTGGCACAGCCAGACAAAAACGACTGCTCAGAATCTCAGTTTCTTCAACTAGCTGCCAAATGTACACTGTATATGTACCTTCTAGAGGGCAGAGACCAAGCTCCCAAACCACAGAAGGCAAATGCCTAAGAACAGGTAGAATATTTGCATCTCAAAGACACCAAAGAGAAATATAAACTTCTCCTAGAAGGACTTTTGTTAGTTTAAGGACAGAATTCTGAAAAGATGTTATATTAAGTCAGTTTTTTTCTAGTTGTGCCCACAAAATACAGTAATTTTGGAATGTCAAAAGAATCCCAGTTTGGTCATTTTTAGGGCCAGGACAAGATTTTCTTTAATTTCCAGTTAAGCAAGTACTTGTAAGTATAAATTCTGTATGTACAAAATAAAACCTGCCCAGTGTCTTTCAGCTGGGGTAGCCCACTCTATCTTTCAACTGAGCAAAATCTCCCCAGTATCTTTCAACTGGGAGGGGGGACATGTACCTGCTATATACTGCCAAATAAAACTCAGGGTCATCAGCCAATAAATGGGAGATCTAGGAATCAGGAGAGAGTTGCCCAAATGCTTCTGGACTCTCTGAGGAGGTGGATGAGCACAAGGGGCCTCTGCTGGTACCAAGGCTTTGGATCCTTGTAGAGTTTAAGTAAAGGGGAGAAGTTGGCTCTGGGTCCATTTGTGACCAAAAATGCACAATCTAAATAAGTTAAAGTTTGCTTAGGGACCTTACTGAGGAAGATAACAGCCTCTCAGATAGCTCTGAGGAACTGCTTAGATGTAAAAGAGGAGCCAGGATATATAGGCATTTTTGCTGAAAAAAAAAAAAAAGGAAAAAGAACATGTAGTTGAACATCAAAGGATTACTGCCAATCATCCATTAACAGACATAAGTTAATCAGTTTAGTGCTTTACTATGTATGGGAAAATGCAAGAATCTGGGCTCATTGAAATTGTTTCTTAGATATGCATCTTAACCATCTAGGGCCAGTGTCTAGAACACAGAATATTTCCTATTTTTCTCCATCCTGACATCTTGAATCCCCCTCATGGGTGGGGTGAGGGTTAGGGTTTTCCTGCTGCCATAGTGGCTGTTGGCTTGATCGTGGGCAACATTTGTTGTTTACTGGAATGACAGACAACTTTCCCTTTCCACAATTCTCTTTAATTGTAAATATGTATTTTTTTTTAATCTGTTTGAGAATAAGTTACAGACACGATGCTTTTTTATCCTTGAATAGTTTAGTGTGTATTTTCTAAACAAAATTACACTTATATAACCATATTACAGTTATCAAAACTGGGAAATTAGCATCGCTACAATATGATTTTCTAATATTTAGACTTGATTAAAATTTTCAAATTGTTCCACAATGTCCTTTATAGAAAATACTGGGTTGGCCAAAAAGTTCTTTCAGTTTTTCTGTAAAATTTTATGGAAAAACTGAAATGAGCTTTTTGGCCAACCCAGTATAAATACAGGATCCGATCCAAAATCATTCATTGCATTACAGTTAGTTGTTGCATCTCTCTAGTCTCCTTTAATCTGAAATAGTTCCTCAGCCTTAGTCTTTCACAACTTTGATTTTTTTTTATAACTTTGATATTTTATTTTTATTTTCAAACTTTAAACTTTTTGTTTTGTATTGGGATATAGCCAATTAACAATGTTATGGTAGTTTCAGGTGAACAGCAAAGGAACTCAGCCACACATATATGTATCCATTTGCCTCCTCCCATCCAGGCTGGCACTTAACATTGAGCAGAGTTCCACAAGCTATACAATAGCTCCTTGCTGGTTATCCATTAAATATAGCAGTGTGTACATGAGCTTCTCAAAATCCCTAACTATCCTTTCCTCCTGGCAACCATAAGTTCATTTTCTAAGTCTGAGTCTCTTTCTGTTTTGTAAGTAAGTTCATTTGTATCATGTCTTTTTAGATTCCACATATAAGGGATGATATTTGTCATATGCTATTTCTCCTCTGTCTGACTTACTTCACTCAGTATAACACTTTCTAGGTCTATCTGTGTTGCTGCAAATGACAGTATTTCATTCTTTTTAATGGCTGAGTAATATTCCATTGTATACATGTACCATATTTTCTTTATCCATTCTTCTGCCGATGGACATTTAGGTTGCTTACATGTCTTGGCTATTGTTAGCAGTGCTGAAATGAACACTGAGGTGTGTGTATTCTTTTGGATCATGTTTTTCTCCAGGTGTATGCCCAGGAATGGGATCGAAGGGTCATATGTAGCTCTATTTCTAGTTTTTTAAGGCACCTCCATGCTGTTCTTCATAGTGGCTGTACCAATTTATACTCCCACCAATAGTATAAGAGGGTTTCCTTCTCTTCATACCTTCTTCAGCATTTGTTGTTTGTGCAATTTTTTTATATTTTATTTTAAATTGTAGGATAATTACTTTAAAATATTGTGATTTTTTTTTTTTGCCATACATCAGCATGAAATGGCTATAGGTATACATGTGTCCCTTCCATTTTATACCCCCTTCTCACCTCCCTCCCCCTCCCACCCCTCTAGGTTGTCACAGAGCACTGGCTTTTGTTCCCTATTGTGAAGTTTTTTGATGATAGCCATTCTGATTGGTGTGAGGTGATATCTCACTGTAGCTTTGATTTGTATTTCTCTAATAACTAACAATGTTGAATATCTTTTCATCAGCCTATTGGCCATCTGTATGTCCTCTTTGGATAAATGTCTGTTCAGATCTTCTGTTCATTTTTTGAGTGGGCTGTTTTTTATCTTTGATGCTGTTAAGCATTATAAGCTATTTGCAAATTTTGGAGACTAATCCCTTATCAGTCATATCTTTTGTAAATATTTTCTCCCAAACTGTGGATTGTCTTTTCATTTTGTTTATTGTTCCTTTTACTATACAAAAGCTTTTGAGTTTAAGTAGGTCCCATTTGTTTATTTTTGCTTTTATTTACATTATTCTGTGAGATGGATAAAATGATGTTGCTGTGATTTATGTCAGAGTGTTTGGCCTATGTTTTCCTCTAGGAATTTTATAGTGTCCAGTCTCACATTTAGGTATTTAATCCATTTTGAGCTTATTTTTGTATATGGAGTTAAGGAATGACCTAATTTCATTTTTTTTAAACATATGGCTGTCCAGTTTTCCCAGCACCATTTCCCAGACACTCTCATTGAAGAGAGTGTCTTTCCAACATAGTGTTGTCTTGCCTTCTTTGTCCACAGGAGCATGGGCTTATTTCTGGGTTTTCTATCCTGTTCCATTGATCTATCTATATTTCTGTTTTTGTGCTGATACCATACAGGTTTGATGACTGTAGCTTTGCTTTATAGTATGAACCTGATTCCTCCAGCTCTGTTTTTCTTACAACTTTGATATTTTAAGGAGTTCAAGCTAATTATTTTATAGTATGTCACTGAATTTGGATTTGTCTGATGTTTCTTCATTGTAAGGTTCATGTTATTTGTTTAGGGTGGAAATATCAGAAAAACTGTTATGTCCTTCTCAATGAGCATAGTGTTCCTTTGTTTTGACCACAGGTTTTCATACATAGATGTCAGAATAATTAATGCTGAAAACCACACATGAAGATAAGGTCAAGTTTCCTATTGGCTCATGGGACTTTCACTTGTGGGGTGAGACAAAAAACAAGGAACTTGGAGAAACCATCCCCTTTTCTCTGATCAATCTAGGAATCTGTTATAGAAGGTGTGGGATTTCAGGAACTTTGGACTGAGACAAGTTGGCATTTTTCAGGGGAATATTTTGATATGTGAGAATCTTGACTATTGAAAGCTTAGGTTTTTTTTTCCTAATCCTTTCTTGTAATCAGAAACCAGGACTACTTGGTTTTAGTTTCAGCTATAGTTTAGTTGCTGTGTGACACTGGGGAACAGTCAAGTGATCCCTTACCTGGATGCCTAACCTGTAAAATAATGGTCACTCACAAGGGAGGAGAGTGCTTTGGAAGCTTTAGCTGGAAAAAAGGGTAAAAGATTCGAGTGGCACATAACTGGACTCCTTGTTTCTCTAGTGTCGTTTTGGCAACTGCAATCAGACTTAACATGTTTCCATACAGTTCTTGATTTTGGAAGGAGGACTCACAAGTACTGGAGAACCTAAAGACATTTTTATAGAGTTATTTATAACAGAAAGGTAGATTTGAAACCAACTGACATGGACTTCACCCCTGGCAGTCCAGTGGTTAAGACTCTGCCTTCCAATGCAGGGGGTGCAGATTTGATCCCTGGTTGGGGAATTAAGATCTCATGTGCTCACATGGTGTGGCCAAAAAAAAAAGAGAAAGAAACCAATCACCGAATATCAGTCACTGATCACTGAGCTTTAATCTTCCACTGGGTAACTGGAGGAGTTCTACAGTACTGCATATTTATAATTAGGAATGTGGAGAGATGATTTTAAAAATAACAGTAACAACCATTACTTTCTAGGCTCCAGTGTGTAGATTCATATGACATTTTTTCCCTTTGTCTCTTGTTGAATTTTGTGGCTGTTTTGGATTCTGAAAGTTTGAATTACATTGCAATTTATTTCTAAAGTATTTTTCTGAGCTATGACCAGAGCTATAGAAACTCATTGACCATTACCTAAAGATGTGGTGTGTTCTTAGCCACTGACCTTTTAACTGTCATAATAGCCTGATTAAATATTTTATTTCTTATAAATGTGCTCCCTGGCATGACATTTATAATCTTGAACTTTTAATTTTGTGACATTGTGTTATGTTTAATCAGCAGTGACTGTCATAATGAGGCAATGTAATTTTCCAGTCTTTTCACAAATGTTTTCATAATTTAAATAGAAGCTGTTATCATATCAATCTAGAAAAGAATTTTTTGTATCAAACAAAGACCAGAATAAAACCACAACAGACTAAAAGAGATTTCCACTGGATGGACAATGAATATCCTGGTAAAGGACCCGACTTATATATTTAGTAAATTTATTTAGTAATAATAAGTACTATTGTTATTAAAGTTTTTTTATTTATTACATTTATTGAATACTTGTTTTCTGCCAATCATTGTGCCATGGGTTCTGATACATAATGTAATAAGGTCCAGATAAGGCAGATAAGTGAAGGAATATTTACAGTACAGAATATGTATCAACAGAATAAAGTTGGGGTGCTGTGATACCTAATCTAATATTGGGGGTCCAGGGAAAACTTTGTGGAGGGAGTGATGCCAAGCCATCTTATCCACCATTAAGTTCTATCTACTCCACCTTCCCCCTAAATACATCCCAAATCCAACCACCTCTCCATCTCCCCTGTCTCACTTCTAGTGAGACAACAACATCACCTACCTACATAGCTGGTCCCTACTTGACTACAAACTCTAAAAGGAAAAAAAATGTTTATATTTTGTTCAAGGAGATCTCAAATTGTACCTGCCATATAGTGGGTGGTCAATACATATTCTTAAGCAAAGAAATGGTCTCTTGTCTTACATTCACTACAATTCGATAGTGAAAGTGATGGGACGGGGAGCGAGGTGGGAGGGGGGTTCGGGGAACACATGTAAATCCATGGCTGATTCTTGTCAATGTATGGCAAAAACCACTACAGTATTGTAAAGTAATTAGCCTTCAACTAATAAAAATAAATGAAAAAAATGCAACTGTTTCACCTCCCACCACTCTTCATCTCCCTCACCTTAACCTCTTTGTCTTTACTCCAGAAATTCTGAAGAGATGGCTTTAGTTTTTCAGTTCTTGGCACATATCCCTTTTCTCATGTATACACTGGGCAAACTCCTTTGAATCCTAAAGGTACAGTTCAAATACTCTTGCCTTCATGGAACTTTCAATCACATTAGAATGATAGACATCAAACAACTAAAGAGATTAATAAGATCATTTCAAAAGTGATGTGAAATGATAAAAACAAAACAGAGTTAATCAAAAGAGTCATTGGCTGTGCAGTAAACTTCTCTAAGACATAACATGTGAGCTGACACCTAAATAATTTCAAGGAGCCAGGCAAGCAAAGATCTGTGAGAACATTGCAGAACAGAGGAAACAGAAAATGAAAATACTTTGAAGGAAAGGAATAGCTTTGAGGATGGAACAAAGTAAGCACCAAGTATAGTGGTAAGCATAGGCCAAATCTTGGAGGGTCTTTTAGTTACATTAAAGAATTTGGATTTTATTTTAAATGTGATGGAAAGCTAGAAACCATCCCATCACATGTAGAATAAAACCCAAAATCTCTGCTATGACCTCCAACCCCTGCATGACCTTCCTTTTCATCAGTTTCTTTTCCTCCTACTTTATGTCCAACCATACTGGTCTTATTTCTGTTCCTTGAACATGTCAAAGCTTGTCCATGCCTCAGGACTTTGTTCTTACTGTTTCTCTTTCTGGAGCACACTTTCTCCTTATCTCCCTATAGCTGACCTCAGTTCAGTTAAGTCGCTCAGTCGTGTCTGACTCTTTGTGACCCCATGAACTGCAGCACGCCAGGCCTCCCTGTCCATCACCAACTCCCAGAGTCTACTCAAACACATATCCATTGAGTCAGTGATGCCATCCAACCATCTCATTTTCTGTCGTCCCCTTCTCCTCCTGCCCTCAATCTTTCCCAGCATCAGGGTCTTTTCAAATGAGTCAGTTCTTCACATTAGGTGGCCAAAGTTTTGGAGTTTCAGCTTCAACATCAGTCCTTCCAATGAACACTCAGGTGTGATCTCCTTTAGAATGGACTGGTTGGATCTCCTTGCAGTCCAAGGGACTCTCAAGAGTCTTCTCCAACACCACAGTTCAAAAGCATTAATTTTTCGGTGCTTAGGTTTCTTTATAGTCCAAATCTCACATCCATACATGACTACTAGAAAAACCATAGCCTTGACGAGATGGACCTTTGTTGACAAAGTAATGTCTCTGCTTTTTAATATGATGTCTATGTTGGTCATAACTTTCCTTCCAAGGAGTAAGCATCTTTTAATTTCGTGGCTGCAGTCACCATCTGCTCTGATTTTGGAACTCCCCCAAAATAAAGTCAGCCACTGTTTCCACTGTTTCCCCATCTATTTGCCGTGAAGTGACGGGACCAGATGCCATGACCTTAGTTTTCTGAATGTTGAGCTTTAAGTCAACTTTTTCACTCTCCTCTTTCACTTTCATCAAGAGGCTCTTTATTTCTTCACTTTCTGCCATAAGGGTGGTGTCATCTGCATATCTGAGGTTATTGATATTTCTCCTGGCAATCTTGATTCCAGCTTGTGCTTCATCCAGCCCAGCATTTCTCATGATGTACTCTGCATATAAGTTAAATAAGCAGGGTGACAATATACAGCCTTGACATATTCCTTTTCCTATTTGGAACCAGTCTGTTGTTCCACGTCCAGTTCTAACTGTTGCTTCCTGACTTGTGTGCAGGGTTGCCATAGCAAATCACAATTGGTTTAAAACAACAGAAAATTATTCTTGAAGTTCTGGAGGCTCAAAGTTTAAAATCTAGGTGTTAGCCGGGCTGAACCCCCTCTAAAGACTCTAGGGGAGAATCCTGCCTTTCTTTTTCCAGTTTCTGGTGGTTCCAGGCATTCCTTGGCTCATGGCAACACCACTCCAATCTCTGCTTCTGTCTTCACATGGTCTATATAGGAACTTCCTCTGTGTTTGTCTTCTCCTTTTCTATCTCTTACAAGGAAGCTCATTGTTGGGTTTAGAGCCCATGTTAATCCTGGATGCTCTTGTCTTGAGATCTTTACCTAAATTACATCTGCAAAGAATCTTTTTCCAAATAAAGTGGCATTCTGAGGTTCAGGGTGGACAGATCTTTTGCAAGGTAGCCACCATTCAATCCATTACACTTGACATTCAGTTTAAGTTAACCATCTGGTCATTTCCTAGCACATTACCGTGTCTCATTACCTAAAAGTATCTTGTTTATTAATTTTTCTTATTTATTGTCTTTTTCCCCCTAGACTATAAGCTCTGCGGGGGCAGGCAACTTGTTTGTCTTGCTCACTGTTATATTTACAGTGCCCATGACATGGCACACTTTCAGTAAATATTTGTTGAATGAATGAATGTAGAAATGAAAAAATTAAGATCCCTCTTTGAGTAAAATGAATGCTTTGGGTGGTTCCATATGCATCTTATGGCCTCTTGCATCCCAAGTTCACTTTTTCCAGTTCAGAAGCACTTTCCTGCCCTTATAAAAGTCTCTTACACAGTTGAGCCACGTGGAGTCCAGAGATGCCTTGAAACTGAGTCAAAGTGATAGAGCTACTATGTACAGAACCAAGATGTGATCTCAGTTCTCTTAAGGATTGTTTTCAATGCCTCACGGAGTTTAGGTTCTGGGGACTTATCTTGAAAGCAGAAGATACCACTTCAGACTTGTTCTTTTTTTTTCTGTTACTATTTCCATATTTCTTTCATTTAATTAATTTATTTTAATTGGACGTGTACTACTCTACAATATTGTAGTGGTTTTTGCCATACATTGACATTAATCAGTCATGGGTGTACATGTATCTCCCACCCTGAAACCACCTCCCACCTCCCTCCCCGTCCAATCCCTCAGGTTTGTCCCAGTTACACGGGCTTTGAGGGCCCTGTTTCATGCATTGAATTTGGACTGGTGATCTATTTTACATATGGTAATATACATGTTTCAATGCTATTCTCTCAAATCATCCCACCCTCACCTTCTCCCACAGAGTCCAAAAGTCTGTTCTTTATATTCATGTCTCTTTTGCTGTCTTGCATATAGGGTCATCATTACTATCTTTATAAATTCCATATATATGCATTAATATGCTGTATTGGTGTTTTTCTTTCCAACTTACTTCACTCTGTATAATAGGTTCCACTTTCATCCACCTCATTAGAACTGATTCAAATGCATTCTTTTTAATGGCTGAGTAATATTCCACTGTGTATATGTACCACAGCTTTCTTATCCATTCATCTGCCAATGGACATCTAGGTTGCTTCCATGTCTTAGCTATTGTAAACAGTGCTGTGATGAACACTGGGGTACACGTGTCTCTTTCAATTCTGCTTTCATCAATGTGTATACCCAGCAGTGGGATTGCTAGGTTGTATGGCAGTTCTATTTCCAGTTTTTTTTAAGGAATCTCCACACTGTTCTCCATAGTGGCTGTACTAGTTTGCATTCCCACCAACAGTGGGAATCTCCACACCTTCTCCAGCATTTATTGTTTGTAGACATTTTGATAGCAGCCATTCTGACCAGCCTGAGATGGTACCTCATTGTGGTTTTGATTTGCATTTCTCTGATAATGAGCGATGTTGAGCATCTTTTCATGTGCTTGTTAGCCATCTGTGTGTCTTCTTTGGAGATATGTCTGTTTAGTTCTTTGGTCCGGTTTTTGATTGGGTCACTTATTTTCCTGGAATTAAGCTGCAGTATTTTCTTGTATATTTTTGAGATTAATTCTTTGTCAGTTGCTTCGTTTGCTATTATTTTCTCCCACTCTGAAGGCTCTCTTTTCACCTTGTTTATGATTTCCTTCGCTGTGCAAAAGTTCTAAGTTTAATTAGGTCACATTTGTTTATTTTTGCTTTTATTTCCAATATTCTGGGAGGTGGGTCATAGAGGATCCTGCTGTGATTTATGTCAGAGATTGTTTCACCTATGTTTTCCTCTAAGAGTTTTATAGTTTCTGGTCTTACATTTAGATCTTTAATCCACTTTGAGTTTTTATTTTTGTGTATGGTGTTAGAAAGTGTTTTAGTTTCATTCTTTTGCAGGTGGTTGACCAGTTTTCCCAGCACCACTTGTTAAAGAGATTGTCTTTCCTCCATTGTATATTCTTGCCTCCTTTGTCAAAGATAAGGTGTCCATAGGTGCATGGATTTATCTCTGGGCTTTCTATTTTGTTCCATTGATCTATATTTGTGTCTTTGTGCCAGTACCATACTGTCTTGATGACTGTAGCTTTGTAGTATAGTCTGAAGTCAGGCAGGTTGATTCTTCCAGTTCCATTCTTCTTTCTCAAGGTTGCTTTGGCTATTCGAGGTTTTTTTTTCTATTTCCATACAAATTGTGAAATTATTTGTTCTAGTTCTGTGAAAGATACCGTTGGTAGCTTGATAGGAATTGCATTGAATCTATAGGTTATCCTGGGTAGTATAGTCATTTTCACTATGTTGATTCTTTTGATCCATGAAAATGGTATATTTCTCCATCTATTTGTGTCATCTTTTGATTTCTTTCATCAGTATTTTATAGTTTTCTATATATAGGTCTATTGTTTCTTTAGGTAGATTTATTCCTAAGCATTTTATTCTTTTCATTGCAATGGTGAATGGAATTGTTTCCTTAATTTCTCTTTCTGTTTTCTCATTCTTGTTGTATAGGAATGCAAGGGATTTCTCTGTGTTAATTTTATATCCTGCAACTTTACTCTATTCATTGATTAGCTCTAGTAGTTTTCTGGTGGTGTCTTTAGGGTTTTCTATGTAGAGGATCATGTCACCTGCAAACAGTGAGAGTTTTAGTTCTTCTTTTCCAATCTGTATTCCTTTTATTTCTTTTTCTTCTCTGATTGCTGTAGCTAAAACTTCCAACACTATGTTGAATAGTAGTGGTGAGAGTGGGCACCCTTTACAAACAAGCAAAAGGTGAGAGAATTCAGAACCACCAAACCAGCTCTTCAACAAATGCTAAAGGAGCTTCTCTAGACAGGAAACACAGAAAAGGTGTATAAAGTCAAACCCAGAACAACAAAGTAAATGGCAATGGGATCATACCTATCAATAATTACCTTAAATGTCAATGGGTTGAATGCCCCAACCAAAAGACAAAGACTAGCTGAATGGATACACAAACAAGACCCCTATATATGCTGTTTACAAGAGACCTGCCTCAAAACAAGGGGCACATACAGACTGAAAGTGAAGGGCTGGAAAAAGATATTTCATGCAAACAGAGACTAAAAGGAAGCAGGAGTAACAATACTTATATCAGATAAAATAGACTTTGAAATAAAGTCTCTGAAAGGAGACAAAGAAGGACACTACATAATGATCAAAAGATTAATCCAAGAAGAAGATATAACAATTATAAATATATATGCACCCAACATAGGAGCACTACAGTATGTAAGGCAAACGCTAACAAGTATGGAAGGGGAAATTAACAGTAACATAATAATAGTGAGAGACTTTAGTACCCCACTCACACCTATGGATAGGTCAACCAAACAGAAAATTAGCAAGGAAACACAAACTTTAAATGATATGGTGGACCAGTTAGATCTAGTTAATATCTACAGGATATTTCACCATAAAACAATGAATTTCACCTTTTTCTCAAGTGCACACAGAACCTTCTCCAGGATAAATCACATCCTGGGCCATATATCTAGCCTTGGTAAATTTAAAAAAAAATTGAAATCATCTCAAGCATCTTTTCTGATCAAAATGTGGTAAGATTAGATGTCAACTGCAGGGGAAAAATAACTATTAAAAATACAAACATATGGAGGCTAAACAACACACTTTTGAATAACCAACAAATCACAGAAGAAATCAAAAAAGAGATCAAAATATGCATAGAAACAAATGAAAACATGACAACCCAAAACCCATGGGATTCAGTAAAAGCAGTGCTAAGGGGAAGGTTCATAGCAATACAAGCTTACCTCAAGAAACAAGATAAAAATCAAATAAATAACCTAACTTTACACCTAAAGCAACTAGGAAAAGAAGAAATGAAGAGTCTCAGGGTAAAAAGGAAAGAAATCATAAAAATTAGGGCAGAAATAAATGAAAAAAGAAACAAAAGAGACTACAGCAAAAATCAACAAAACTAAAATCTGGTTCTTTGAGAAGATAAATAAAATAGACAAACCATTAGCCAGACTCATCAAGAAAAAAAGGGAGAAGGATCAAATTAACAAAACTAGAAATGAAAATAGAGAAATCACAACAGAGAACAGAGGAAAACAAAGGATCATAAGAGACTACTATCAGCAACTATATGCCAATAAAATGGACAACTTTGAAGAAATGAATGAATTCTTTGAAAAGTATAACTTTCCAAAATTGAACCAAGAAGAAATAGAAAATCTTAACAGACCTGTTGAGGTCCTTTAATGGACCAGAACCTGGTGGTCTGGAGTCGATGATAAGAAAGTGAAAGTAGGAGAGAGGCTAATATCCCCTGGGTTATGCAGCCGGCCTTCACACTCCAGGGAATCAGCCAGAAATAGAGAGAGAGAGAAAGAGAGAGAGAAAGAAAGACACGGGGACCCAAGCTCTGATGGAACAAGGGTGCTTTATTGAATACTGTAAGAGTATATATACCGTAATAGAAGGTAGCCTCTTCAGATAAAGATCAAGAGACCAGACCTCACAAGTTACCAAGGAAACAAGGAGCAATAGAGGCCATAAGGCCAAAAGGCGATCCATATCAAAAGATGGTCGTAAATAATCCCTTTCACCAAATGTAAAAGCTAATGAAGGAAATCCTATGCAAGCATCCCATCTCTTTGATCTCCTTCCTGGGAGAGGCTTGCCTGCTCCTCTCGCCTGACATGGACTGATAAGGAACAGAAGGCTCAAGAGAGATAGGAAACAGCACACAGGAATCTTACTGTTAAACATTCCCTGACATAGGCCCATCACAAGCATGGAAATCGAAACTGTAATCAAAAATCTTCCAACAAATAAAAGCCCAGGACCAGATGGCTTCACAGGTGAATTCTACCAAAAATTTAGAGAAGAGCTAACACCTATCTTACTCAAACTCTTCCAGAAAATTGCAGAGGAAGGTAAACTACCAAACTCATTCTATGAGGCCACCATCACTCTAGTACCAAAATCAGACAATGATGCCACAAGAAAATAAAACTACAGGCCAATATCACTGATGAACATAGATGCAAAAATCCTAAACAAAATTCTAGCAAACAGAACCCAATAACATAGTAAGAAGATCATACATCATGACCAAATGTTCTTTATCCCAGGTATGCAAGGATTCTTCAATATTCACAAATCAATCAATGTGATACACCACATTAACAAATTAAAAGATTAAAAACCATATGATTATCTCAAGAGATGCAGAGAAATCCTTTGACAAAATTCAACATCCATTTATGATAAAAACCTTCCAGAAAGCAGACATATAAGGAACATACCTCAACACAATAAAAGCCATATATGATGAACCCACAGCAAACATTATCCTCAATGGTGAAAAATTGATAGCATTTCCCCTAAAGTCAGGAACAAGACAAGGGTGCCCACTCTCACCACCTCAGACTTCTACTAGCTTACAGCATAATTGAAGAAGTGAGGCATGATCCATTAAAAAATAGCTACCAGAACAGGATCCAGCTTATATATCAGTTTATATACCAGTTTATATGTGGTTCAGCTAATCAGTAATATCAAGCTGAGAAAACTGTTTAAATTGTCACCATAAACTGTTTGGGAGGGACAGCCTTCAATATTCCAAAATCACTGTGAGATGAAGGAAAATATGATCAGTATCTTGTTGGGTGATTTTTTTTTTTTTTTTACTTTTTGACCATGCCCTGTGGCATGCTGGATTTAGTTCCCCAACCAGGGATCAAACCCATACCCCCTGTAGTGAAAGCATGGAGTCTTAACCACTGGACCACCAGAAAAGTCCCAGGGCAAAATATTTTGAATTGACAAAGCAACCCTTCACTTCAGGCAGTCGGCTTTCTTTTATTTAATTAATTTATTTTTGGCTGCACTAGGTCTTCTGTGCTGTGCCTGGACTCTCTCTAGTTGTGGCAAGCAGGGACTACTTTCTAGTTGAGGTTCAGGGGCTTCTCATTGTCACGACTTCTCTGGTTGTGGAGTACAGGCTCTAGGCACATGGGCTTCAGTAGTTGCAGCATGCAGGCTCAGTAGTTGTGTTGCATGAACTCTAGGGCACAGGTTCAGTAGTTGTGGCACACAGCCTTAGTTGCTCCATAGTATGTGGGATCTTCCCGGACCATGGATCTAATCCGTGTCCCTTGCACTGGCAGGCAGATTCCTTTCACTGCCCCTTGCACAGACCACCAGGGAATCTCAGGCAGTTGGTTTTAAATGGCCCATTTGTTCAAGTCCTTCCTCAAGTCTAAAGCAGTGCTGTGACACTGCTGTTTTGGATTCTGTTCTTGTCCTTCCCTGTCCTCCCAGATCCAGAGCATGCCTCAACACTGTTACGGCTCATTGATATATCCTTTGTGATCCAGAAAGATACCAGATTAAAAGATTCAAGCCCTCAACAACTCTATCTTGGCAGCTACCAAGGGATTCTACCGAGTGAGGCAGAAGATGCATTTATGGATACCTTAGTGTCTTTCCTTGCCTGCCAAGCCCAGCTGCCCCCTGGCTAGCAATTTGAGGACCTCTTCAGAGCACTGCAGAAAGGTGGTGGTAAGCAGCCTGGACTCAGGGTTTGGAGGAGAGAAGTGGACACTTCTGGCCTTTCACAGCTGCAATCTTGTTTTTGCTAAGCCTGTATGCCCCCTTTTGGCATGACTGGGATGCTTGCAAAGTCATTTAGGTTTGACTGGCAAGAGCGTGCCATTTCTGGTTGAAATAGATTTAAATAGAGTCTAACATGGGCAGTTGCATTTATTCACTTTCTAAAGCTATATTTTTCTCTTGTGGGTTAAAAATAAAAGCACATGAAAAAGCCCCGACTTCATTATGCTTTGGTCACAGCAGGGTATTTATAGCAAGAGCCCAGCTGTTTGCAGCTCATGCCAGAGTTTTTTGATCCTAATGTAATTGAGCTCACATTTTTGAATTGGGAAATAATATTCAGAGGAGCTGATTTCAGAGTTTTCAGGTTTCCAGGCCAAGCAATGGCTTCCTGAATCTATTTTGAGCTGTTCTTCCCTCATACCTTTTCCTCTTCACCCTGAGATAGCTCTCTGCTCCTTTCCTGGAACTAGGCCTATGGTGGTGCAAATCTCTTTCCATGTACAGGCTGTTCTAACTATCTTCCTGATGGAAAAATATCTCCGTGATTTTATACCGTAACTGTTGCCTTTGCTATTTGAAACTCCTTTCTATTAATCGTGCTTCCATCATTCAATCAATACTATGTATAACTCTCATTTCTTGGGTGTGGGGCCAGACCCTGTGTTAAGGGTCTTATGTGCATCATTTCCTTTGATCCTCCCGGAATTCCTCTGAGGAAAGCATTGTTATTATTCCCACTTTACAGATGAGGTATCTGAGGCTTGGAGAGATGAACTAGCTTCTCAAGGTCACACAGTGGTGGAACTGGGCTTCAAGTCCAGGTCATTAGTTTCCAGAGCCAGTAGTTTAAACCCTATTGCCATAATGCCTTCTCAGGTGGCTCGGTGGTAAAGAATCTGCCTGCCAGTGCAGGAGATGTGGGTTCTATTCCTGGGTTGGAAAGATCCCTTGGAGGAGGAAATGGCAACCCACTCTAGTATTCTTGCCTGGGAAATCCCAAGGATGGAGAGACCGGAGGGCTACAATCCATGGGGTTGCAGAGTTGAACTCGACTGAGTGACTGAGCATGCACAGACGCCGTAATGACCACCTGAAACAGCCTTCCAAGTTCCATGGGGGATAATGAGGGGGAAAAGTAATAGTGTTGCACACAGAGCCTGAATTGGAACTGCAGAAAGCACTAAACATGGTTATGTGACGAGCCAGCACCACACTTCTGGCAACCTCCTGGTATTCTTCTGAAGGTCAGGTGAAATGACATGTAAAAGCATTTGTTTCTAGGTGCTGTGCTGTGCTTAGTCACTTAGTTGTGTCCGACTCTTTGTGACCCCATGGACTGTAGCCCAACAGGCTCCTCTGTCCATGGGGATTCTCCAGGCAAGAATACTGGAATGGGTTGCCATGCCTTCCTCCAGGGGATCTTCCCAGCCCAGGGATCATACCCAGGTATCCCACATTGCAGGCAGATTTTTTACAATCTGAGCCACCAGGGAAACCCAAGAATACTGGAGTGGGTAGCCTATCCCTTCTCCAGAAGATCTTCCCGACCCAAGAATCAAACAGAGTTTCCTGCATTGCAGGCGGATTCTTTACCAGCTGAGCTACCAGGGAAGCTTTTGGTTCAAGGTAGAGAGTGTAATAATGTTGGTTAGTGGTTTTACACCAGCAACAGCCCAATCCATAGCTGTGTTGTGCTGTGCTGTGCTTAATCACTCAGTTGTGACTGACTCATTGTGACCCTCTGGACTGCAGCCCGCCAGGCTCCTCTGTTCATGGGGATTCTCCAGGCAAGAATACTGGAGTGGGTCGCCATGCCTTTCTCCAGGGGATCTTCCCAACTCAGGGCTCGAACTCAGGTCTCCTGCATTGCAGGTGGATTCTTTATCAACTGAGCCATCAGGGAAACCCCAATCCACAGCTAGTCACCTGATTGTCAGGGAGGACAGATATAGGAGGGTGGCGCAGTGCAAACTGTTGACATCACAGACCTGTAGAGTTTCTTCTTGAATGTAGAACTTCGGCCACATCCTAGTTAGTCTGGCATTTCACACTTCTAGCTTGGCTGTGAAGATAACAATGATCATAGCTAGCACCTATATAACTTATTATGTAGCAGACACTGTTCTAAGTGCCTTATAAATATTAACTCCATTTTATTTGAAGGATTGTGTGTTATGTGTGTTAGCATCACAATCCTAGATTCCTCCCTCACTGCCCCCCTACTCCATGAGTAACTAAGTCCTGTTGATTCTGCTCCCTAAACATCTCTTACTCCCATCCCCTCTTCTCCATCTGCACTTGCTTTGCCACTGTTCTAGTTCAAATTTACATCATCTCTCTTGGGGGATTATAGCAGCAGCCTTCCTAGGTTTTGCCACCACTGCTCTCAACCCCTCTCTAGGCTTCCCTAAGAGAAAAGAGGGCTTCTTTTCATTGTTGCCCTTCTTGCTGTTTTGGTTCTTAGTCTCTCTGCTATTCCATTGTGCTTAATAGAGCTATTTCTCTTTTTTAAATCAGGCTTAATCTGTAAGACTTGACATTCTTTTGTTATTGCTCAGGGAAGAGGTTTATTAATGTATGCGAAGGAAGACTGTAGGTTGGCACTCCCAGGGTGCTGTGAATTATTTCCCCTGTGGTAGCTCCACCATGAAGAGGGTGTCAGAGGATGAGATGGTTAGATGGCATCACCAACTCAATGGACATGAACTTGGGCAAACTCTGGTAGATGGTGAGGGACACGGAGGCCTGGTGTGCTGCAGTCTATGGGGTTGCATAGAGTCAGACAAGACTGGGTGACTGAACAACAATAAGCTCTGCCATGACTCTTGGGATCTCTATGCCTCTTCAGAGTCCTCTCCACCACATGAAGCTCAGGGATGCTTTCAGTCCCCACTGGGGGGTTGGAGGGGGCAGTTGCAGTTTCTTTCCACATGTTAGCCCATCTCTGTTAAGGGGAGATGGGGCATGAGGAAACCGTGCCTGCTTTGGCTGGGACTCAGATATTTCTCCAGAAGAGCCTAGTGAGTAATGAATTATGCCCTGAATATCCTGGAACACTAAACTCAATGCCACTGTCAGCTCCCCCAAAATCAAAGTCATTTCCAGATAATGGCTCAGTCTATGCCTGTTTTCCCCAACCATCCAAATAGAAAGGAGGTGAAAAACTGTCCCCTCCACCCAGAATACAATTTTGCCGAGGAGGTCTATTTTCACTTTGATTCGGAACATAAATACTGTAAATATCCTCCACCCTGTTAGCCTTTTTTTTTTCTTCTAGAGCTATGGTTAATGGGCTAACTTTCTGACTTTCTACTTTATCAAGTTGATAGAACTGTTTAATGAAACCTATGGAAATTGGACAGTTTACTCTAATGGTCAGTTGTGACCCTTGATGTAAGTAATTTCCAGCAATATTGTATGCATCAAAATGTCCACCCTACCAGTGGTTATCCATATCCATTATGCTTCTGGTCAGCTTGAACCACTGATAAACTGTCAGATTAAGCAATTAGGCTGTCTCTACTTGCCAGAGGAAATTGTTTTCCCCTAACTGATGATATTGCTTTTGTGGCTGTACAGATAAGTATTTGGTCAAAATGTTTGGTGCATTCTTAGCTTGGAGTTATTCTTTTTGATAGATAAAGAGTAAGAACTGAAATTCAAGGAGCTGAGAGGAACCTGAAGCCACTCTGTGGGAAAATGTCATTCCAGTACACTATATAAAAGTAGCTTAATTATCACTAGTGCTCTCTAGTGAGAGATCTCATTTGATAGGTCACCCAGGTGGGAACACATGTCTCCATGGAGCCCCAGCTAAGCTAGAGCATTCAAGTTTGATTGGAAATGTGAACTATTTTGGATTCTTTAGAATGTGCATCAGGGGCACTCCTGGGGTTTTGCCATTTTGTACACATTCAAAAGCAAGATGAAGAACAGAAAAGGGGGAAAGTTTAGTGGAAAGCATTAACCCTCCTGTATGCTGTTTGTTTTGGGTCTCATCGAAATTTTTTGGTTTTTTGATTTTCCATTCCATTTTCCTGTAACGTTACAGAAGCATGTGTTAATTCCTACTTTTATGACCTTGTACATCCTAGTCACCTCGCCTGCTGTGTCCTCATTTACTCCTTTACCAGTTTACATACAACAATCACGTTGAAGACCTGGCTTGAAAACCACTTCTGGGGAGACCCTCTAGAGTAACTCCACCCATTCTGGTCATGAATTTATTCAGTCTCTTATTCCTACATGATCATTTCACATTGATTGATGCATTGCTTTACAATGTTTCAAAAGTTTGCATTTTCTGTTTTTAGTTTCCTAATTACAAAAGTGATTTGAGTGCAATTCAGAAGACAGAAAACACATTTAGGCAAAAACAAAAAACCCAGAAATCAGCCATAATCCTACTACTCAAAGATAACCATCTGGTATATATCATTCTTTCATCCACTCATTCATTCAGGAAAGATTTATTGAGCAAAGATTTATTGGCTCTCCTGTAAGGCTTGGAGATGTAATGCATGCATGCTAAGTTGCTTCATATACATAATGACCATGGTTGCTTTTGTGCACAATTGCAGAGTTGAATAGTTGCCCCACTGAATAGTTCTGCAGGCACCTCTGTAAAGCTTAAAATACTTATTCTCTATCCCTTTACAGAAAAAGTTTGCTGACCCCTGTTCTGGGACTGGAAAGAAGGCTAAGGTGACAGGAAAGGAGGAATGTGGTGGATGATGAGATGGACTCTAAGACAAGGACTAGACAGATTGTGCAGGTTAAGGATTTTAAAATTTATTTTAAGAACGACAGAAAAGAGCACTGAACCATTTTAATCAGGGACTTAAGAACAGCTCATCCTTACAATTCATACTGGTTTCTAGTCTTTTTCTTTTTAATTTAGCAGTTCATCATGTGTATTTTCCCATTTTTAAATCATGTAATCTTTAAAGGTGTGTTTACTCTTCTTTTGAATCCTAAAGGAAATAAACCCTGAATATTCTTTGGAAGGACTGATGCTGTAGCTCCAACACTCTGGCCACCTGATGCGAAAAGCTGACTTATTGGAAAAGACCCTTATGCTGGGAAAGATTGAAGGAAGGAGAATAAGGGGATGACTGAGTGACTGAATAACACTTTTTTTTTTTCATTTATTTTTATTAGTTGGAGGCTAATTATTTCACAACATTTCAGTGGGTTTTGTCATACATTGACATGAATCAGCCATGGAGTTACATGTATTCCCCATCCCGATCCCCCCTCCCACCTCCCTCTCCACCCAATTCCTCTGGGTCTTCCCAGGGCACCAGGCCCGAGCACTTGTCTCATGCATCCCACCTGGGCTGGTGATCTGTTTCACTATAGATAATATACATGCTGTTCTTTCGAAACATCCCACCCTCGCCTTCTCCCACAGAGTCTAAAAGTCTGTTCTGTACATGTGTCTATTTTTCTGTTTTGCATATAGGGTTATCATTACCATCTTTCTAAATTTCATATATATGTGTTAGTATGCTATATTGTTCTTTATCTTTCTGGCTTACTTCACTCTGTATAATGGGCTCCAGTTTCATCCATCTCATTAGAACTGATTCAAATGAATTCTTTTTAATGGCTGAGTAATATTCCATGGTGTATATGTACCACAGCTTCCTCATCCATTCGTCTGCTGATGGGCATCTGGGTTGCTTCCATGTCCTGGCTATTATAAACAGTGCTGCGATGAACATTGGGGTGCATGTGTCTCTTTCAGATCTGGTTTCCTTGATGTGTATGCCCAGAAGTGGGATTGCTGGGCCATATGGAAGTTCTATTTCCAGTTTTTTAAGAAATCTCCACACTGGTTTTCCATAGTGGCTGTACTAGTTTGCATTCCCACCAACAGTGTTAGAGGGTTCCCTTTTCTCCACACCCTCTCCAGCATTTATTGCTTGTAGACTTTTGGATAGCAGCCATCCTGACTGGTGTGTAATGGTACCTCATTGTGGTTTTGATTTGCATTTCTCTGATAATGAGTGATGTTGAGCATCTTTTCATGTGTTTGTTAGCCATCTGTATGTCTTCTTTGGAGAAATGTTTGTTTAGTTCTTTGGCCCATTTTTTGATTGGTTCATTTATTTTTCTGGAGTTGAGCTGGAGGAGTTGCTTGTATATTTTTGAGTTTAATCCTTTGTCTGTTGCTTCCTTTGCTATTATTTTCTCCCAATCTGAGGGCTGTCTTTTCACCTTACTTATAGTTTCCTTTGTTGTGCAAAAGCTTTTAAGTTTCATTAGGTCCCATTTGTTTATTTTTGCTTTTGTTTCTAAAATTCTGGGATGTGGGTCATAGAGGATCCTGCTGTGATTTATGTTGGAGAGTGTTTTGCCTATGTTCTCCTCTAGGAGTTTTATAGTTTCTGTTCTTACATTGAGATCTTTAATCCATTTTGAGTTTATTTTTGTGTATGGTGTTATAAAGTGTTCTAGTTTCATTCTTTTACAAGTGGTTGACCAGTTTTCCCAGCACCACTTGTTAAAGAGATTGTCTTTTTTCCATTGTATCTCCTTGCCTCCTTTGTCAAAGATAAGGTGTCCATAGGTTCGTGGATTTATCTCTGGGCTTTCTATTCTGTTCCACTGGTCTATATTTCTGTCTTTGTGCCAGTACCATACTGTCTTGATAACTGTGGCTTTGTAGTAGAGTCTGAAGTCAGGCAGGTTGATTCCTCCAGTTCCATTCTTCTTTCTCAAGATTGCTTTCGCTCTTCGAGGTTTTTTTGTATTTCCATACAGATTGTGAAATCCTGTGTTCTAGTTCTGTGAAGAATACTGTTGGTAGCTTGATAGGGATAGCATTGAATCTATAGATTGCTTTGGGTAGTATAGTCATTTTGACAATATTTATTCCTCCAATTCATGAACAGGGTATGTTTCTCCATCTGTTTGTGTCCTCTTTGATATCTTTCATCAGTGTTTTATAGTTTTCTATGTATAGGTCTTTTGTTTCTTTAGGTAGATATACTCCTAAGTATTTTATTCTTTTTGTTGCAATAGTGAATGGTATTGTTTCCTTAATTTCTCTTTCTGTTTTCTCATTGTTAGTGTATAGGAATGCAAGGATTTCTGTGTGTTAATTTTATATCCTGCAACTTTACTATATTCATTGATTAGCTCTAGTCATTTTCTGGAAGAGTCTTTAGGGTTTTCTATGTAGAAGGTCATGTCATCTGCAAACAGCGAGAGTTTCACTTCTTCTTTTCCTATCTGGATTCATTTTACTTCTTTTTCTTCTCTGATTGCTGTGGCCAACACTTCCAACACTATGGTGAATAGTAGTGGTGAGAGTGGGCACCCTGTCTTGTTCCTGATTTCAGGGGAAATGCTTTCAATTTTTCACCATTGAGGGTGATGCTTGCTGTGGGTTTGTCATATATCGCTTTTATTATGTTGAGGTATGTTCCTTCTATTCCTGCTTTCTGGAGAGTTTTAATCATAAATGAGTGTTGAATTTTGTCAAAGGCTTTCTCTGCATCTATTGAGGTAATCATATGGTTTTTATCTTTCAATTTGTTAATGTGATGTATTACATTGATTGATTTGCGGATATTAAAGAATCTTTGCATTCCTGGGATTAAGCCCACTTGGTCATGGTGTATTTTTTTTTAATATGTTGTTGGATTCTGTTTGCTAGAATTTTGTTAAGGATTTTTGCATCTATGTTCATCAGTGATATTGGCCTGTAGTTTTCTTTTTTTGTGGCATCTTTGTCTGGTTTTGGAATTAGGGTGACAGTGGCCTCATAGAATGAGTTTGGAAGTTTACCTTCTTCTGCAATTTTCTGGAAGAGTTTGAGTAAGATAGGTGTTAGCTCTTCTCTAAATTTTTGGTAGAATTCAGCTGTGAAGCCATCTGGTCCTGGGCTTTTGTTTGCTGGAAGATTTCTGATTACAGTTTCGATTTCCTTGCTTGTGATGGCTCTGTTAAGATCTTCTATTTCTTCCTGGTTCAGTTTTGGGAAGTTATACTTCTCTAAGAACTTGTCCATTTCATCCAAGTTGTCCATTTTATTGGCATAGAGCTGCTGGTAGTAGTCTCTTATGATCCTTTGTATTTCAGTGTTGTCTGTTGTGATCTCTTCATTTTCATTTCTAATTTTGTTAATTTGGTTCTTCTCTCTTTGTTTCTTAATGAGTCTTGCTAATGATTCGTCAATTTTGTTTATTTTTTCAAAAAACCAGCTTTTAGCTTTGTTGATTTTTGCTATGGTCTCTTTAGTTTCTTTTGGATTTATTTCTGCCCTAATTTTTAAGATTTCTTTCCTTCTACTAACCCTGAGGTTCTTCATTTCTTCCTTCTCTAATTGCTTTAGGTGTAGAGTTAGGTTATTTATTTGGCTTTTTTCTATTTTCTTGATGTAAGCCTGTAATGCTATGAACCTTCCCCTTAGCACTGCTTTTACAGTGTCCCATAGGTTTTGGGTTGTTGTGTTTTCATTTTCATTCATTTCTAGGCATATTTTGATTTCTTTTTTGACTTCTTCTATGATTTGTTGGTTATTCAGAAGTGTGTTGTTTAGCCTCCATATGTTTGAATTTTTAATAATTTTTTTCCTGTAATTGAGATCTAATCTTACTGCACTGTGTTCAGAAAAGATGACTGGAATGATTTCAATTTTTTTGAATTTTCCAAAACCAGATTTATGGCCCAGGATGTGATCTATTCTGGAGCAGGTTCCATGTGCACTTGAGAAAAAGGTGAAGTTGATTGTTTTGGGGTGAAACGTCCTATAGATATCAATTAGGTCTATCTGTTCCATTGTGTCATTTAAAGTTTGTGTTTCCTTGCTAATTTTCTGTTTAGTTGATCTATCCATAGTTGTGAGTGGGGTATTAAAGTCTCCCACTATTATTTACTATTAATTTCCTCTTTCATACTCATTAGTGTTTGTTGTACATATTGTGGTGCTCCTATGTTTGGTGCATATATATTTATAATTGTTATTTCTTCTTCTTAGATTGATCCTTTGATCATTATGTAGTGTCCTTCTTTGTCTCTTTTCACAGCCTTTATTTGAAAGTCTATTTTATCTTATATGAGTATTGCGACTCCTGCTTTCTTTTGGTCTCCGTTTGCGTGAAATATTTTTTCCAGCCCTTCACTTTTAGTCTGTATGTGTCTCTTGTTTTGAGGTGTGTCTCTTGTAGACAGCATATATAGGGGTCTTGTTTTTGTATCCATTCAGCCAATCTTTGTCTTTTGGTTGGGGCATTCAACCCATTTATATTTAAGGTAATTATTGATAGATGTGGTCCCGTTGCCATTTACTTTGTTGTTTTTGTTTCACATTTATACAACCTTTCTGTATTTCCTGACTAGAGAAGATCCTTTCACATTTGTTGAAGAGCTGGTTTGGTGGTGCTGAATTCTCTCAGCTTTTGCTTGTCTCTAAAACTTTTGAATTCTCCTTCATATCTGAATGAGATCCTTGCTGGGTACAGTAATCTGGGTTGTAGGTTATTCTCTTTCATTACTTGAAGTATATCCTGCCATTTCCTTCTGGTTTGAAGAGTTTCTATTGATAGATCAGCTGTTATCCTTATGGGACTCCCCTTGTGTTTTATTTGTTGTTTCTCCCTTGCTGCTTTTAATATTTGTTCTTTGTGTTTGATCTTTGTTAGTTTGATTAATATGTGTCTTGGGGTGTTTGGCCTTGGGTTTATCCTGTTTGGGACTCTCTGGGTTTCTTGGACTTGGGTGGCTACTTCCTTCCCCATTTTAGGGAAGTTTTCAGCTATTATCTCCTCGAGTAACTTCTCATGGCCTTTCTTTTTGTCTTCTTCTTCTGGGACTCCTATGATTCGAATGTTGGGGCATTTCACATTGTCCCAGAGGTCCCTGAGGTTGTCCTCATTTCTTTTGATTCTTTTTTCTTTTTTCCTCTCTGCTTCATTTATTTCCACCATTTTATCTTCTACCTCACTTATCCTATATTCTGTCTCTGTTATTCTACTGTTGGTTCCCTCCAGAGTGTTTTTGATCTCATTTATTGCATTATTCATTTTTAATTGACTCTTTTTTATTTCTTCTAGGTCTTTATTAAACATTTCTTGCATCTTTTCAATCTTTGTCTCCAGGCTATATATCTGTAACTCCATTTTGTTTTCAAGATTTTGGATCATTTTTATTATCATTATTCTAAATTCTTTTTCAGGTAGATTCCCTATCTCCTCCTCTTTTGTTTGACTTGGTGGGCATTTTTCATGTTCCTTTACCTGTTGGGTATTTCTCTGCCTTTTCATCTTGTTTAGATTGCTGTGTCTGGAGTGGGTTTTCTGTATTCTGGAGGTCCGTGGTTCCTTTTTATTGTAGAGGTTTTACCCAGTGGTGGTGTTGGACGATTGGCTTGTCAAGGTTTCCTGGTTAGGGAAGCTTGCGTCGGTGTTCTGGTGTGTGGAACTTGATTTCTTCTCTCTGGAGTGCAATGGAGTGTCCAGTAGTGAGCTTTGAGATGGGTCTATGTGTTAGGTGTGACCTTGGGCAGCCTCTATGTTGACGTTCCGGGCTATGTTACTGTGTTGCTGGAGAATTTGCGTGGTATGTGTTGCTGTAAAACTTATTGGCTCTTGGGTTGTGGTTGGTTTCAGTGTAGGTATGGAGGCTTTTGGACGGTCTCTTATTACTTAAAGTTCCATGTATTTAGGAGTTTTCTGGTGCTCTCAGGTTTTGGGCTTAAGTCTCCTGCCTCTGGATTTCAGTTTTATTCTTCCAGTAGTCTCAAGACTTCTCCAACTATACCACACTGATAATAAAACTTCTAGGTTAATGGCGAAGATTCTCTCCCATTAGGGACACCCAGAGAGGTTCACAGAGTTACATGAAGAAGAGGAGAGGGAGGAGGGAGATAGAGATGAGCAGGAGGAGGAAAAGGGGGACTCAAGAGGAGAGAGACAGATCTACGCAGTTGTCTGTTCCCAGAGTGTTCTCCGTAGCCCAGACACCCACAAAGATTCACAGAGTTGGATTGGGAAGAGAAGGGGAAAGGAGGAAATAGAAGTGTTCTGAGGTAGAAAACGGAGAGTCAAGATTGGGAGAAAATAATCAACACACTACTGAATAAAAATGGGAACTGAATATTGGATTGTTAAATGTCCACAATTCATATCATATACTGAAGAACAAAGATTAAAAATCTAGAGTAGAGGTTAGAGTAGAGGTTAGACTCTTAAAAATACTATATTAAAAACAAAAACCAAAACACACACAAAAAAATTTTAGAAA